>NC_084614.1:44547002-44847002 GCF_033978795.1 Nerophis ophidion
TTTCCTGGCCCGCCTGCAGTATAAACCTGTCCCCCATCGACAATGTGTGGCGCATTATGAAGCGTAAAATACGACAGCGGAGACCCCGGACTGTTGAACGACTGAAGCTCTACATAAAACAAGAATGGGAAAGAATTCCACTTTCAAAGCTTCAAGAATTAGTTTCCTCAGTTCCCAAACGTTTATTGAGTGTTGTTAAAAGAAAACGTGATGTAACCCAGTGGTGAACATGCCCTTTCCCAACTACTTTGGCACGTGTTGCAGCCATGAAATTCTAAGTTATTATTTGCAAAAAAAATAAAAGTTTATGAGATTGAACATCAAATATCTTGTTTTTGTAATGCATTCAATTGAATGTGGGTTGAAAAGGATTTGTAAATCATTGTATTCCGTTTACATTGACATCTAACACAATTTCCCAACTCATATGGAAACAGGGTTTGTAGTTACTATGGTATTCTAATTAGTTACTATGGTCATCTAATTAGTTACTATGGTAATGTACGTCACAGCAGCTAAGACGAGGCACCAAGCAGTGTGGAAGCGTTTCCACAGACGCGGAAGGAGATTTTCACAACAAAGTTCAAAAGCTTAGTGATGTATCAGATATATCAGATTGTAGGTGGGTTTATTTTGTACCCTTTGCGTTCATATTTCACTGTTTGTTGAATTTTTGTTGTGTTTCACTTGATTTTAAAATGTGTCAATCGAAAGGGGGTGTGACGTTCATTTTTGTCAATATGCAGTGTTTTATCATTTATATTTGTTTCAACAGCCGCTGAATATATATATATATATATATATATATATATATATATATATATATATATATATATATATATATATATACAGATTATGGTTTAAAATATGATGTGAAATATAATGCAAAGAGTGTCATCATGATATGCAGAACTAGAGAAGACAAGGATCTCTCTTGTCCGTCATTCTATCCGTCAGGACAGGTGCTGAGTGTGTGTCATAAAACTAAGTATCTGGAGCACATCATTACTGATCTATTGGGTGATGATGATGAGCAGACAGCGGCTTATGCTATATGCCCAAGCCAACATGCTGAGAAAGAAATTTTATTATTGTACAAATGATGTAAAGATCAACTTATTCAGAGCCTATTGCACTCCATTGTATACTGCCCCCCTGTGGGTAAAGTATAAGCAGAAAAGCTTTCAGAAGCTACAGGTTGCTTATAATGATTGTATGAGGGTTTTCCTGGGAATTCCAAGAAGCGCCAGTGCAAGCCAGATGTTTGTTAGTGTTGGGGTGCCCACTTTCTCAGCGTTGCTACGCAACCTTATGTATAAGTTTATGTGTAGGGCATCTGAGTTTGAAAATGACAATCACTGTGTTAACGAACCCTGGCTACAGTTCTGTTAGATATTCATCTGGACTGTGGAACCATTGGCACACATATTTGTATGTTAGAAAGTGACATTTGGGCTTTATGTTTCTTTATATTGTTTTGTTTTTTAATGTTTTAGTGTTTTGTTTTTAATGTTTTGTATTGTGTTTTTTATATATTTAATGGATCTTAAGGTCTGCAATAAAGATTGATGATGATGATATAAAAATGTAAAATTCCATTACATTTTTAAGGCGGTTTGTCATAATGTTTTTAGCATTCTATCAGACATTATTGTGAGGTTTTGTATTAGTGTTCCTAAAAATAAATGTACCGGCCCCCAGACACATTTTTTTCTCTAAATGTCAAAATAATTGCCCAGGACCTGTATTGGCATGTATAAAAATGAGCTGGATTTTTAAAAAGAAGGAAACTGCTCTTCTAAATGTGTCCACTGGATGTCGCAATAGCAATTTTTGTGTTAATCTCCTGTGCATGAGTAACATGACTTCAGAGGGGGCGAGACTGGGTACACATAATATGGACGCACATAAATATGTTGAAATAGCATGTATGCTCTTTTAACTTTGTGTGTGATTCATGAAATACATGCAAGTCTAAATTCACCTATGTTGTTGTAGATGATCCTAATAAACCACATAATGTTAGTACGTCAGTTGAGGAAAATTAGTAAATTACATGAATAACATGATGTAATACATACCTGCAATACATTCTTATAACATGGTCACGACTGCCTAGTTTCTCCTATTTTTACTGTTATATTTTTATTGTTACTTTTTATTTTTATTGTTATATTTTTAATTTTATTTCCATTAACACCCCCATGATTTACTTTTCAAAATTTGTTCTCAATTCTGTACACTGCTGATGGAATTTTTATTTTCATCAGGGAACTCTGCTGAAGAAATCAATAAAGTACTATCTATCTATTTATCTAGATATTAGTATTTAATACATCTTCTGATAGATTCAAATGTTACACCAATGAGAGCATTTTAAAACTCTGTTTGACTGATGAACAATATCACATAATTTATTCAGAAAGTATAAATAACGACAAATGAAGATAGACTACTATGCACAGCAACCCGACCGAGTCATACCAAGAAATATAAAAATGGGACCCATTACCTCCCTGCTTGACACTCAGCATCAAGGGTTGGAATTGGGGTTTGAATCACCAAAAATGCTTACTGCTCCCCTCACCTCCCAGGGGGTGATCAAGGGTGATGGGTCAAATGCAAAAAATAATTTCACCACACGTGTAAAAAAAAAACACACAACCAATTATGATTTGTATTTTTTCAGATTTCGAAAACAATCTGAAGTTGTCTTTATTTTTAAGTTATCATGACATGATTTTAACAGTCCGGCCCACTTGGGAATACCGCATTTCCTTGAATTGCCGCAAGGCATATAGTATGCGCCTGCCTTGAATTACTGCCAGGTCAAACTCGCTTCGCAACATATTTAGCGCATGCTTAGTATTACCGCCTGGTCAAACTCGTGACGTCACGAGTGACACTTCCCCTGTCATCATTTTAAAAATGGAGGAGGCTGATTTCAATACCGGTAATTTGAAATCGCATAAAGGGAAGAAGATTAACAGCTATTCAGTAGGATTTAAGATCCAAACTTACATCACATTCAACTTTTTACAGCATGCCTTTGGTAAGTGCCGGAGTGAGAAGAGGTTTTAAAATAATTAGTACATGCTTACTTTTACCGCATGCCTTTGGTAATCGCAGGAGTGAGAAGAGGTTTTAAATTAATTGGCGCCCCGGCGGCAATTCAAGGGAAATACGGTATATTTTCCTCTATGTGGCCCCTGGACTAAAATGAGTTTGACACCCCTGATATAGTGTAATAATACATCACTATATCAATGCACTGCTTTTATGTGTATTTTTTGTGGATGGACTTTTTTTTAAGCACTAATGTGGAGGAATATGCATTTTTGAATGTTCTTTTTCGTTTGTTCCTGCTTGAAGCGTTCTATTTTCCTGACAGTCTGTAAATGCGTTGTGACAGTTGAGCGTGGGGAAAATAGAGAAGGAAAGACTGCTTATGAGAGAGAAGTGCTTTGCTGTGGTTGTTGTTTTAATATAGTGATCCTTTCAACATTTAGACAAAAAATAGATTTCATGTACACACAGAAACAGCAGAATTTAGGAGATTTGTGACTTCAGTCAGGATGTTGGTAGATGAGGGCAATTTCCGGGAGTCTTACGCAGAATTTTTAAGAGCAAACAGTTCCTAAATTTGCAGTTTTAGTTTTAAAATACCTGCTCAGTGGCCTTGTGGCTAGAGTGTCCACCCTGAGACTGGAAGGTCGTGAGTTCAAACTCCGGCCGAGTCATACAAAAGACTATAAAAATGGGACCCATTGCCTACCTGCTTGGCACTCAGCACATCAAGGGTTGGAATTGGGGGTTGAATCACCATAAATGATTCCCAGGCACGGCCACCCCTGACTGCTCACTGCTCCCCTCACCTCCCAGGCAGTGAACAAGTGGATGGGTCAAATGCAGAGGGTAATTTCACCACACCTAGTGTGTGTGTGACTATCAGTGGGACTTTAACTTTAAAAGACTGTATGTTTATCAACAGCTCCAAATTTGAATGAACATTTAAATCAGGCTAAACATTCTAAATAATAGGGCTGTCTTCGATGAAGGATTGTCATAGTCACATCTGATACGAGAGATTTTGGTTAAAACATTTTTTGTGAGTTAATCAGCATCTCCTTAAATAATTACATGATTCCGATATCATTTTCAACTTCAAAAGGGCTAAAACACTCAAATTAACAAGTAATATGGTAGAGTTTCAGGAGGTAGTCAGATCTCGGTACTTGTCGCAATGTCCGACAATTCGACTGCAAGGTTGTTGGTCAAATCAGAGTCCTGCAAATGGAATCATTGACTATTCTACAACACCCCTGCTACACATTATTAGATTATTTCGACTCTTTTTCCGTTAGGTATTATTTCTTATCAGATTCTTGCTTTTCATTTCCCATTTCCTGCTTTGCAGAATGAATAATTAGCACTTGAGATGCAGTGTTTGCTAATTGCTGGATTGTGATTGTGATTTCTGCTATGCTGCGTGCGTTTTTGGATCTTGTAGTCATTGCAAATGTTTGCTGGATGCTTCCCGTTGCATCCCAAGTTTTGTTCTTGCTTGGCACATTTCTTTGTCGATGTTGTGCTTTTAGGGAATGTGCCTTCTTGTTTTTAGTTGATACTTTAATTTTTGAACTTTGTTTTAATAAAGACTTCTTCTGAACGTACCGGCAAATATTTAATGGCATTCTGTGGCAATGTACAGCACGTCGTGACATTGGCATGGTACTTAAACCGTTGCTAAAACCTTGTAAATCACATTTTCTTTGACAGTTACATCAATGTTCTTGAATATGTTATGACATTAGCCATGCTTCCATCAATGTTTTAACAGACAGAGGTGTCTGGTCATGATGCATGACATCAACAAATGGAACCGGATTGAATAAAATAATTTGTTTCAGCCGTTAACAATATTTTTTGGAAAGCTCAAATAAATATCTGTAAAACTCAATTGTGTTTCTGAATTGTACTGTCGTGATACAGAAGTAGAAGTCTGGGGCTAAGGTCATAGAGAAGTTTTTAAGTGCCAAAATTATGACTAAAGTAGTGAAACTGTATTTCCATTTGCCCTTTCATTTTATTGACATTTTAGTTAAGAAACATTCTCTTTTATTTTGGTTTATTTTAGCACAAAACAATTGTATGTAAATACATTTTTTGTCAGCCCTGTGTTAAGGTGGCGATTTGTCCAGGGTGTAAGCCGCCTTCCGCAAAAGGGACAAGCAGTAAAATTATGGAATAGATTAAGCAAATAATTAAAAAAATTTACTAAAATGATCCACTTTTAGAAACAACGGTTAAAAAAGTACAAAAAGAAGGAATCTGATTAAACTCTTGAAACTTGTGGAAAAAGGAGAAAAATCTTATCCATCTCTTAAAGGATTAAGAATCACTTTCATTTTTTGTTGGATCAGTCGTTTTACTGCCATGTTACAGGCACTATCAGGTAGGTAAATAAACTATTACAAATTCTATGTACAGTAAACATCCTATTTCAAAAAGTACTGGTATATACTGTGTCTGCGGCTTATAGTCCAGTGTGGTTAATATATATGTATATATACTGTATACATATATATATATACTGTATACATATGTATATATACACCGGGTATATATATATATTTGGAGATGATTTAATTTTCCAGCATGATCTGGCACCTGTCCACAGTGCCAAAACCAGCAGTAACTGGTGTACTGACCATGGCATTACTGTCCTCCATTGGCCTGCCAACTCCCCTGACCTGAACCCCATAGAGAATTTGTGGGGTATTGTGAAAAAGAAGCTAAAAGACACCAGACCCAATAATGCAAATGAGCTGAAGGCCGCTATTGCAGCATACCTGGGCATCCATAACACCTCAGTAATGCCACAGGCCGATTGCCTCCATACCACGCCCAATTGATGCAGTAATTCGTGCAAAAAGATTCCCAACCAAGTACTGAGTGCATTAATTGACATTTTCAAATGTTTGATTTTGTTTTGCTGTTATAAATCTTTATTTTTTTACTTGGTCTGAGGAAATATTCAATTTTTTTGAGATAGGATTTTTGAGTTTTCTTAAGCTGTATGCCATAATCAGCAATATTAAAATAATAAAAGTCTAGCAATATTTCAGTTGATGTGTAATGAATCCAAAATGTATGACATTTTCATGTTTTTAGTTGCATTACAGAAAATAAAAGGACTTTATCACAATATTAAATTTTTCTGAGACATACACACACACACACACACACACATATACATATATATATACATACATACATACATACATACATACATACATACATACATACATATATATATATATATATATATATATATATATATATATATATATATATATATATATATATATATATATATATATATATACATATTTTTTGTCCTAAAATTTGGTGGGTGCGGCATACATTCCAATGCAGCTCATAATCCGGAAAATACAATAATTTTTGAATATAATTAAGATTACTAACTCAGCGTTGATATCTGAGTGGGTTCCATGCTGCTGTACAGTGGAAAACCTTGGGCTCCGAGATCAAAAGGTTACCAATCCCTGATTTAAAGCACTGTGAGAGCACTATAGTATTCCATGTCCATGCTTATAAAGCGAAACGTACCTATGGTCGTGATTGGTTTGCCGTATGGCACGATACCCCAGGAGTCGCCAAAGAAGAGGCCACAGCCGTGGAAAAGGCACGGAGCAAAGCCCAATAGCTTCTGTAATTTCTTCTGGAGACCTCTCCAGTAGGTCCCTTCCTCCAGGATCACCTGCTTGTAGGCATCATTCTCCCCAAAGGAATACACCGGAACCAAGTCAGACCTGAGGCCAAAAAGAGAATTGTATGCAGTATTAAATATTTCACAAATACAATATTTTTGGAACACATACGCATTCTGCGTCCAGATGATGGTGTTGTTATGGCTTTCACCAAACAAAACGTGATGAACGTGATGCTTGGTTGTAATCCTCAAAGAAAACTGTTCTCCTTGTGAAAGCACAAAAAGCTTTGTGTGTTTTCCAGCAGATTAAGTCAAAGTGTTTAACTTACATACTTGGGCCTTTTCTATTTATGCAATGCTTATCAAGATTTATGTAACCGTTACTTTGAGCACATCCAAATATATACCTAATCTAGTGGTTCTAAAACTTTTTTTCAAATACCACCTCAGAAAACACTAAAACACGCTATCCAAGTACCCTATTTGACTGAGAACAGAAAAAGAATTGAATAGCTAATACACTGGAAGCAATTCCAGTGTTAATGTCGTTGACTAATATTTTTTGTCTTAGTTATCCTCAACAACTTATTTTCCCCTGACGAAATATGACGATAATTATTTAAAACAAATACACGACTAAAATGATGACACAATTCACTGACATTTTAGTCAACTAATAAAAACCAAACTGAAATGTTGACAGAAACAAACTCAAATCAAATGTACCGTACTTTTCGGAATATTAGTCGCTCCGGAGTATAAGTCGCACCGGCCGAAAAGGCATAATAAAGAAGGAAAAAAACATATAAGTCGCACTGGAGTATAAATGGCATTTTTTGGGGAAATGTATTTGATAAAACCCAACACCAAAAATAGACATTTGAAAGGCAATTTAAAATAAATAAAGAATAGGCTGAATAAGTGTACGTTATATGACGCATAAATAACCAACTGAGAAGGTGCCTGTTATGTTAACGTAACATATTATGGTAAGAGTCATTCAAATAACTATAACATATAGAACATGCTATTCGTTTACCAAACAATCTGTCACTCCTAATTGCTAAATCCCATGAAATCTTATACGTCTAGTCTCTTACGTGAATGAGATAAAAAATATTGATATTTTACGGTAATGTGTTAATAATTTCACACATAAGTCGCTCCTGAGTACAAGTCACACCCCTGGCCAAACCATGAAAAAAACTGACTTATAGTCCGAAAAATACGGTAACTCTGTCTTGTGGGTGGATGGAAAAAGTTGGGAATATATCTGAACACAGCTCTTTAAAGTTAAAGTACCAATGATTTTCACACACACACTAGGTGTGGCAAAATTATTCTCTGCATTTAACCAATCACCCTTGATCATACACTGGGGAGAAGTGAGCAGCAGCGGTGGCCGCGCCCGGGAATTTTGGGTGATTTAACCCCCAATTCAAACCCTTGATGCTGAGTGTCAAGCAGGGAGGTAATGGGTCCCATTTTTATAGTCTTTGGTATGACTCGGCCGGGGTTTGAACTCACAACCTTTAACAGCATACATATGAAAGGGGGTTAGTTACAAAGGAGAGCTATTCAGAAAAGTTTCTTTGTGAGATAAGGAAGTTGGAGTTCTCAACGCCAAAACAAAAAATGGATGGATTTATAACAACAGGTTCCACATCGTAATAAGTGCACACCTTGGACAAAGTGAAGAGGACACATTTAATTTTTGATGCTGGGATATCTCCAGCAGGCAGGTCATCGTGACATTTTCACAACTGTAAGTTAAGGCTTTTTTACAAAAAAACTTGAGTATTTTTTTTCTGCCTCAATTAATTGTACGTTTGATGGTAAATCTAAAAGTCATGACAACTTTTAGGTGGTCCAAAGTGCTTACTTCACACCATGGCCGGTTTGAGGCAAGCATATATGGGGGGCAGTCAGATATTGAGTGTACACCATACGTCATCACACTCCAGCATGTTTTTGACCTGTGCTGTCTCAGCAGTAACATTTACTTCTTTATCTCTTTTTTTCACCAAAAATGCTTTGCTCTGGTAAAATACAGCACTATGTCATCAGTTTCTGATTTATTAAATTGTGTAACAGTGTTAAATATTGCTATTTTGTAGTGGTCTTTCTTGAACTATTTGGAACAAAAGATATAAATAACTAAAAACTTGTCGAAAAATAAACAAGTGATTCAATTATAATTAAAGATTTCTACACATAGAAGTAATCATCAACTTAAAGTGCCTTCTTTGGGGATTGTAATAGAGATCCATCTGGATTCATCAACTTAATTCCAAACATTTCTTCACAAAATAAGAAATCTTTAACATCAATATTTATGGAACATGTCCACAAAAAATCTAGCTGTCAATACTGAATTTTGCATTGTTGCATTTATTTTCACAATTTATGAACTTACATTCACATTTTGAGTATTATTCAATAAATATACTTATAAAGGATTTTTTAATTGTTGCTATTTTTAGAATAAAAAAAAAAAATCTCACATACCCCTTGGCATACCATCAATTACCCCCAGGGGTACACGTACCCTCATTTGAGAACCACTGCCCTAGACAAGTCTCCACCTCATCGCAGGGCCAATACAGATAGACAGACAACATTTACACTCACATTCACACACTAGGGCCCATTTAGTGTTGCCAATCAACCTAACCCCAGGTGCATGTCTTTGGAGGTGGGAGGAAGCCGAAGTACCCGGAGGGAACCCACGCAGTCACGGGGAGAACATGCAAACCCCACACAGAAAGATCCCGAGCCCGGGATTGAACCCAGAACTACTTAGGGCCTTTGTATTGTGAGGCAAATGCACTAACCTCTGTTCCACCGTGCTGGCCCTATTTATTTATTTGAGGCGGACATTTATTAACAAATGCAAAGCTCCAGCCTCCCTCCCGCAAACCTCCCACAACTCAAAGAGGGACAAGTGGTAGAAAAATGGATGAACATTTTCCCCACAACATTATGTATATAGGTTGTATTCCATCATGTGACTTTTGAATGGAAGAAAACAAAGTGGTGGACCAGCAAACCAATATGGCTATTGTGCTACAATCATAGTGCTGTTACGGCGGGGTCAAATTTTAATGCGCGGATCGTTTCCCCAAGATGCAGATTGAACTCCTGAGGCAGTGTGCTGGTAGGACTGATTTAATTACCATAAACCAGTCAGGAAATACAACTCAAAAGTAAAGCATGCCGATAGCATGGGAAGCTATGGCGAAGCTTAGTACAACAACAGGAATCACAAAGGTATTCAATGTAACTTGTTGAATGAACAAACAAGACAGCCAGCTCGAGTATTGCAAAAGGCAGGAATAAATAGCTCACTGATTAGTGCCCGGGAGCAGGTGAGCGTCCCAAACACTAATCAGAGTCAGGTGAAAATAATTAGCACCCATGGCAACTAAGAAACACACCCAGGGGTGCCGAAAACAGAACAAAGGGAGTCAAACTAAAATTAAATATGATCCGGGCAATGGATCATGACAAGTGCGAACTATCCGAGTATGCAAGGGGCCAAGATCTTTTCATTAAAAGCATATACTAGTTAAAAATCAAACTATTAAATGAAATTAATCCCGATACGTTAAAAAAACAAAAAAACACTTTCTATAGGGCTTTCTGTCAAGTGATCCCAAGGATTAGTGGTCGGGTCGCGTTCTCAGACATGATGAAACATAGATGAAAACTTGGAAACTTCATTGTGTGGCTGGGTCAAGGAAATTGGTATCAAAAACATCTCTGATAAATCATGCATGTTTTTTTTCTCTGGGAAGGTTGCATTTAATGATTTAACTTTGCGTCTACAGCTATGTTTGTTGCATGTGCCATGTAGAAATATGCATGTTTTTCCCTGTCTTTATACAGCGTGTCAGAGTGACAAAGAACACTGCAAACAATGGAATTTACAAGTTGTTATGTCGTCGAGAAAAAATTTTTGCCTAAAAAAAGGCAACTTTTATGCAAATACTTAAACGCTGCACTGAAATATGTCATTTTAGGCCTCACCAATCACTCTTTTCTAACCTGTTGCAATTTATTCAAAAGAAACAAAAACACTTACATTTTGTTTCATTATTATTACGAATAAACAATGTGTTTGAAACATAGCTGACAAAAAAAGAATAGGCCCAGAAATTAGATAAAAAACAATTGATTAGTTTTTGGTGGTGATGTTCACCTATGATATCTTAAATTTATGTTACCGGGCTCAACTTGTGTGTGTATGTATGCAAACAGCCACACCTACGCCAATAGAGATAAAGAGAGTGGATAACTGACATTTCATTTTAATCCACTACAGAGAGCTCAAAAAGTTATGGGCAGATTTTGATGAAGCTTTAAGGACATTTCAGATATAGAATAAGGAACTTGGTTACATTATGGAACTTATCTGCAGCACAATTAGGATGGCGTGGCCCAGTGGGGAGAGTGGCCGTGCGCAACCGCCTAGTACCAACCTCGTCACGTCCGTTGTGTCCTGAGCAAGACACTTCACCCTTGCTCCTGATGGGTGCTGGTTCGCGCCTTGCATGGCAGCTCCCTCCATCAGTGTGTGAATGTGTGTGTGAATGGGTAAATGTGGAAGTAGTGTCAAAGCGCTTTGAGTACCTTGAAAGTAGAAAAGTACAACCCATTTATCATTTTATTCATAATCTGGATTCAGGACTTTACAATTGGTAGTTGGCCGAGGTCTGCGCTCAATGAATGCTTTTCTAGTTGTATTTTTGTTTTCGTTTGATCTGAGAATTGTAGTTGGTATAAATTGGCTATATATTTATTTAATGTTTGATACATTTTTTAAAGCTTTTGACACAAAAGCTTTATAATTTTATTGTTTAAATTTTTTCCCTACAATACCCTAATCGAACTGAACCGTGATCTTAAACCTGAGGTTACGTACCAAACTGTTACACCTCTAATAATATGGACCGATAAATACCAATAACCCATGTATGGATTCTTTCAAGGGAACTAATTCTTCAAAAGTGTTTTGTTTTTTTATTTTGTCAGTCAGTTTTAAACTTTGTGACAAAAAGGTTTTATCATTCTTTGTACTTTTTGTAAATCTTCCTAACTTCCAGTTAAGTTTTCCACCCTGATATTATAATAATCCCAGTCTGGCAGTCCAAATATCAGAAAGGCTCTCTGTGTTTCCTTAACATGTGGGTTCATTGAGGTTGTAACATTTACCAAGCTGTTATGTGCTGATTTCTGCATAACTTCGTGTTTTTTTTTTTTTTTTTTTACAAGCTGCAATCGTCTTTAGAAAAGGGGAAACTGCTGATAATCCTCAATGATATTTGAACCCAATCAGGGTTGTTTGCTTTCTCCAGGGGGCCAACCGTGATGTCAAATGTTTATATCGTTACATCATTAGTTCAGTTGCCACCAGGTGTTTTACACGTACACTTGGTCAGATTTAAGATAGTAATAACACTTGTTTTAACGAGTATTTAATCCTTTGCTACTCTACATAGATATTGTTGTGTTTAAAACAATTTTTTTTTTACAATTGGTTGTCGTAGGAGCTAGCTAACACGGCTTATCTAGAGCTTGTAAACTCCGATATCAGACTTGCAGTAAGTAGACTTCACCACGATTTATGACATTTCACATTTCTTTAGACAACTAATCTTCTTTAAGAGTTTACATTCGCCATGTTATGAGTGTGGTTTTTACTGTATTTAAAATTGCTTGTCAAAACAAGCGGGCTAGCAATGTTAGACTGGAAGCAAAGTTAAAGTTAGAGTACCACTGGTAGTCACAAAGACACTAGTTGTGGTGAAATTACCCTCTGCATTTGACCCATACCTTTGTTCCACCCCCTGGGAGGTGAGGCGAGCAGAGAGCAGCAGCGGCGGCAGCGCTCTGTAATTATTTTGTGGATTTAACCCACAATTCCAACCCTTGTTGCGGAGTGCCAAGCAGGGAGGTAACGAGTCCCATTTTTATAGTCTTTGGTATGACTCGGTCGGGGTATGAACTCACAACCTTTGACACTCTAACCCAGCGGTTCTCAAATGGGGGTACGCGTACGCCTGGGGGTACTTCAAGGTATGCCAAGGGGTACGTGAGATTTTTTTTAAATATTCTAAAAATAGCAGCAATTCAAAAATCCTATTTAAATATATGTATTGAATAATACCTCAATAAAACATGAATGTAAGTTCATAAACTGTGAAAAGAAATGCAACAATGCAGTATTCATTTTTGTGGACAAGTTCCATAAATATTGATGTTAAAGATTTCTTTTTTTGTGAAAAAATGTTTGGAATTAAGTTCATGAATCCAGATGGATCTCTATTACAATCACCAAAGAGGGCACTTTAAGTTGATGATTACTTCTATGTGTAGAAATCTTTCTTTAGAATTGAATATTTTTTTGTTATTTTTATATCTTTCTTTCCCAAATAGTTCAAGAAAAACCACTACAAATGAGCAATATTTTCCACTGTTATACAATTTGATAAATCAGAAACTGAGGACATAGTGCTGTATTTTACTTCTTTATCTCTTTTTTTCAACCAAAAATGCTTTGCTCTGATTAGGGAAATTTCACAGGGGGTACATCACTGAAAAGAGGTTGAGAACCACTGCTCTAACCCCAAGACCACTGAGCAAGTCAGCTAGCCACGGAGTTTTACTACAATTTTTATTTTCATGATTATTATATATATTATTTTCATAATCAATATAGACTGCTGATCTACTTTTTATACATACATTAGCAATGTTTTGAAATGTGTTTTACTTTAAAATTGTAATCATAATGAGCTCTGTAGCTAGCTAACAAAAACTACATTGTTGTCAGACTAGCAGCAAACATATTTCACAAAAATTGACTACATTTCATGAAACCCGGGAAATGAGTGGCGTCTCGTTTCATAGGGCATATTTTCCACCGCTATGCCTTTGCCTTCGGTTTTCGAGGGCCAAAATAGGCATACAGCCAAAGTAATACTTCCCTTAAAGTACTTGCTGCCTTAACTAACACTTGCAAATTATTAGAAATATACTTGTCCACACCAAATAACACACAACAACTCATACATTATTATCTCAATTGATAGGCGTGTACTGACTTTTGTTCCTTAGTGAAACTATCTTAATTGGACCAAATTACTTGCGGTCATGTGACTTGTGAGGGTTACAAGGCTTTGGGTGTGAAAAAGGACGAGGTGTGACTATTTGATCCAAAATGATTCATGTCAAATGATTACCATTTGAATGTTTGCTCACCCTTTCTGTAGGGCCATTCTCACGAAGCCTTTCCGGTTTTTCAAGATGACAGAGTTCATTCCCGGTGCACAGCGTAAGGACTCCGCCGCACCTCCCACCACGATGACCACAGCGTTTCCTGTACCGTTACGCGTCAGCAGGTAGTCGATGGAGTTCCTGTTCACTGGACAGATACCTGAGCAGATAGAAAACACGAAAAAAAATTAAGAATTGAACCCTAATATTCAGGATAAAAATGGTCCAAAAGTCCACATGAATTAAGAATTTGGATTAAAAAAAACAAAAACAAATTAAAGTTAAAGTACCAGTGATTGTCACACACACACACACACACACTCACACTAAATGTGGCAAAACTATTCTCTGCATTTGACCCATCACCGTTGATCACCACTTGGGAGGTGAGGGGAGCAGTGGGCAGCAGCGGTGGCCGCGCCCATGAATAATTTTTGGTGATTTATCCCCCAATTCCAACCTTTGATGCTAAGTGCCAAGCAGGGAGGTAATGGGTCCCATTTTTATAGTCTTTGGTATGACTCGGCCGGGGTTTGAACTCACAACCTAGCGATCTTGGGGCGGACACTTTAACCACTAGGCCACTGAGTAGGTTAAAAGCATTCAGTGATCTCACTCATCTTCTCGTCAGCTGCAACAAATGATTACCTTGATAGTCGATTAGTCAAAAATTATCTTAACGATTAGTTGATTATTTGGATACTAAAACGGACACATATTTAATGGCTCTAATTTTTCCATCAACTTTTAAATGCAGCTTAAGTTATTTTAGGCATCTGCTTACTAACAAAGATGACTGATTCATTCATAAATATTTGTTATACACTAACTCACAGGCAAAAAGGCAAAAGACGGGCAAATTGCTAAAAAACAATTACAGTATTTTTCGGATTATATGTCACATTTTTTTCATAGTTTGGCCAGGGGTGCTACATTTCCTGAGGAGCGACTTATGTGTGAAATTATTAACACATTAATGTAAAATAGCTCATTCACGTAAGAGACTAGACGTATAAGATTTCATGGGATTTAGCGATTAGGAGTGACAGATTGTTTGGTAAACATATAGCATGTTCTATATGTTATAGTTATTTGAATGACTCTTACCATAATATGTTACGTTAACATACCAGGCACCTTCTCAGTTGGTTATTTATGCGTCATATAACGTACACTTATTCAGGCTGTTGCTCACTATTCTTTATTAATTTTAAATTGTATTTCAAATGTCTAGTCTTGGTGTTGGGTTTTATCAAATACATTTCCCCCAAAAATGCGACTTATACTCTAGTGCGACTTATATATGTTTTTTTCCTTCTTTATTATGCATTTTTGGCAGGTGCGACTTATACTCCTGAGCGACTTATAGTGCGAAAAATACGGGGACCTTGTTTATGCATTAAAAACAGTTAAAATAGCAGCAATGAAAACAGACAACAAAACACAAAATCTAACTTCCTCAAAATTAAAAGCTTTATGTGATGTTTAAAACGCTGCACACTGGTATATTAACTATTGATTAACTCTTGGCACTTTTAACACTCTAATAGACTCAATGTGCAGACTTATAATTGTTAATTAAATCTAACAATGTTGTCTATTTAATAGACTGTATGTTTAATCTTATGATACTTCCGCATTGATGCCTGTCTGTGTGTGTGTGTGTGCGTGTGTGTGTGTGTGTTGAGCTTAAAGACCACACCAATGCACATATATATCCTGGATGAAAACCAATGTTTCCCATCCAACCTGATGGAGCTGGAGAGGTGCTGCATAGACGAATGGGCAAAAATTGCCCAAAGAAAGGTGTCAAACTTGTGGCATCATATTCAAAAAGACTTGAGGCTGTAATTGCTGCCAAAGGGGCATCAAAAAAGTATTGAGCTAAGGGTCTGATTACTTATTTATGTACATGTGATTTGAGTTTTTTTTTTTTTTTTATTTGCAAACATGTCTACATTTCTGTCATTTTCTGTCAAAATAGGGTCCCGAGTACGTTAATGAGAAATAAAATGAACTTTCTTTGATTTAAGCAAATTGGTGCAAATGGGGCGGCACGGCAAAACAGGGGTTAGTGCATGTGCCTCACAATACGAAGGTCTGAGTAGTCCTGAGTTTCATCCCGAGTTTAGGACCTTTCTGTGTGGAGTTTGCATGTTCTCCCCGTGAATGCGTGGGTTTCCTCCGGGTACTCCGGCTTCCTCCCACCTCCAAAGACATGCACCTGGGGATAGGTCAGGGGTCTGCAACCTGCGGCTCTAGAGCCGCACATGCGGCTGTTTAGCGCTGCTCTACTGGTTCCCTGGAGCTTTTTCAAAAATTTATGAAAATATAAAAAGATGGGGAGGAGGGAAACTATATTTTTGTTTTAATAGGGTTCTGTAGGAGCACAACATGACACAATCCTCCCTAATTGTTAGAAATCCCACTGTGTATATTAAACAAGATTCTCTGATGAGTCTTTGGCGAGAGCCATTTTTTCCTAATTTTGGCGGTCCTTGAACTCACCCTAGTTTTTTTTACATGTATAACTTTCTTCAACATGCCAGAGAAATACATATTTTATGCCACTTCTTTGTCTCGTTTTGTCCACCAAACATTTTATACTGTGTATGAATGCACAACGGTGGGACAGGTTGATTGGCCCTAGTGTGTGAATGTGAGTGTGAATGTTGTCTGTCTATCTGTGCTGGCCCTGTGATGAGGTGGCGACTTGTCCAGGGTGTACACCACCTTCCGCCCATTTGCAGCTGAGGTAGGCTCCAGCACCCCCCGCGACCCGAAAGGGACAAGCGGTAGAAGATGGATTGTTGGAAGGGTGCAAAGAAACAAAAAGTGAAAACTATAACGGTGTATGAATACTTTCCGTACCCACTGTAAATTCACTAGACACACTTGTACCAAAATATTACTTTCAGTGGAACCCCCCCCCCCAAAAAAAAACACAAAAAGCCTGTTTGACAATCAAATTTGACTCTCTGACCCACCCAGAAAGGGTGACCCGCTGTAACCTCAAAGTGAATGTACAGTATATTGACTGTATCTCCATCTGGAGAACAAATCAGCAAGCAAGTAAACAGAAGCCATTTTAGTGGTACAAAAGGACAAAGGTCGGTCGTCTCACAGAAACAATTATCAGCATTATCACGTTTGAACCTCGTACAGGAACACAGCTCCTCCGATGCACTCACCTCCAGACATCAAGTAGTCTCGTAGAACAGGCATCCGGAAGTTTCCTGCTAAAGTTGCCAGGGACGGCTTGATGCCTGGAAACTTCTTGGAAAAGCCCGTGGCCTCGGTGCCAAAATTGCAGAAAGCCCCGAAACAGAAAATGCCATGTGGATGGTAGCCAAATATGTAGTTCCGGTTAGGCAGCAAGTTGTGGGTTTTAATTAGCTAGGGAACAAATAGGACAAGAATTCAGCAGTGAGACACGTTTCCAGAAAGGAGTGCATTATGTGGCTATTCAAAATCTATTGATGGCTGTAAATACTAAAAAAAAAAAAAAACTGTTTTTCTAACTCAAAACATTTTTTGTGTGCATGGATGATGTTGATATTAAAGTATATATTCAGATGGTGGCTGTAGATCTGAAAAGGTACACATCTTTGCTCATGGATCTGAGTTTTATCAGTAGACAAATAAATACTTGTACTTCTGGATAGGCAAGTATTAGCTTTCAAACGCTGCTACCGTAATTTTGTTTTATGAAATGACTCATGATATACGCTGCTCTCATACTGTTTGCTTGTTTCTACATTTGCCCGTTTGAGTCTGTGTTTACCGTCCATTATGTTTCCTGGTTACGAATGTGTTTCCTTAAATTATTTTAAAACTTAATTTTGGTCCGAAAATACGATACACAAACTACAAATTTCAATTTCAAAATACACCTCAACGGAACTTATATTAGTCTTAAGGAGTGTCGCAATACAACGTTTTCACTTCCGATGCCGAAGCAAACTATAACCTGCTGCACAAGAATGTACAACAATTCTTCTCAACAAAAGAGGAGAAATATAACTTTAGAGGAAAATATAATTTTAAAAAATTGGATGCTTGTACAGCACTTAAAACCCTTAGTATATCAGTATGTAGAATTAAATTATGGAATGGATTAACCAAATAAATCACAGAAGCACTAATATGATTCAGTTTAAGTGACTGTCCAAACTACAAGAATACAGAACAATAATTTAACCCTTTTTTTAGTTATTTTTTTTAATTTTCTAATTGAGACAAATATTATTTATGTATTTGTTTACTTACTATGGTATATTATTTGTTTATTACTTATTTGTTCATTGTTACAGACAACAAAGAAATAGGATAAATTGCTATGGTATGAAAAGGGGTAATATTAAATAAGCTCTGCTTCTTCCTACTTCTTTTCGGACGTGCTGTAATGAAACAACTGGAAATATGTGATGAATTACATTGTATCGTATGCATGTTCGAAATAAACAAACTGAACGGAACTGATATTGGAGTCTTGAGTATTGGGCAATAGCTATATTCATCCGAAACAATATCTGCAGGAATCATATATACTTATATTATTTTGTAGTGTGGAATGTTAGAAAATGTTTGATCAAGTGAAATGAGTAAAACGGAGAACAACGTTAGGTATGAAAAACACTAACCTATTTATTGTTATCCATCTGAAATGGACTTATCCTATTTTTAGGGGTGAAGGGAAGTGGTAATTGTTTTTTGGTGACACTCAGAGACCACGATAATTCATTAAAGTTAAGCTCAGGATGCAGTAAGTTGAATAATGCGGACACATTTGTTACTGGATACTTTCTAGTATGTATCTGCCTTGGAGAGTTTGTATTTTGAGAGTTTGTGTTTGTATTGACAAATGTGCTGTTTAAGACAGCATTATTGTTCAATGAAGGAAACCTATGTATGACTAGTTTGTGTGCTTAGCTGTTGTGTAGCTGCAAACTCCTAGTAGCCTATAACCGACCAGGTTTACTTTTTGTAAATGACTCGACTAAAATACAAGACAATATTAACCTTGTGAGCTTATTGAAGGACATTTAGACATTTAAACTTTGCTGGTATGTAAACCTGCTGAATAGCTTTGTCAAGCTTTTAATCACAGATAATAAATTAGAGAGTTTACATGCGAGCCCACATGATCTTTTTGCAGGTATCGGACAGATATCTGTTGATTATCAATACTGGATTGGATCGGGTCGTAATAAATGGTGAAAAAAATGTTTGCCTGTGACAGTCTGAGAATAAGAATCGCATTTGTGTCAAAACATTGTTTGCAATTTACCGAACTCAAAAGGGTCATGAATCAGATTTAATAAAAACAATTTGTTTGACAGCACTGTTATAAATTCAAACGGGGCATAGCAGTTACCATAGCAACACACTGGGTGTGTATGGTGTAAAAATAGGACATCCTTATCAAATTAGCAAGTCTAAAAGGAAATTCATAAAATAATGAGCCAGTATTATTTATCTAAAAGCTCCTTTTAAACTTAACAGGTGTTTTTATTTGACATCAAGTAAAAAAACAAACACCTATTCCGTAACCCATCTGAGTGTGTGCACAAAGCTCCATCAGGAGCTCAAACAACAGTTGCATAACCATATTAGCAAATGAGCTCATATTCAAGATTCCCCCTAACTCACAAGAAGCCATGGCGACCTGCAGTTAATTGTGCTCCAATGTGTTCTCTACCATTTTCTGCCTGACTTGAACTCATTAAGGGGCTAAGTGGTGGTCATGTGACACAGTGTAACGCATGTTTGACGTGAGTTTAGGGTAGAACATCACGATACAAGGTTTTTATATTGGTCGACACTGACAATTCTTAACATTTATGACCTACCGAAAATAAGGACCAGGAGAAAAATTCCTTAAATGTCAACATTTGTATTTAAAATACATTTTTCTGATTTTAATCCTCTCAGCTATCAAGGCAAAGGAAATGAAATGTCACCACATAATAAAGGTAAATCATTGTTATTATTCATTATCAATAGTGCTATTTCTACTCCTCCTTTTAGTGTAATAATGTTCCTTGTCATTTCTGTATTATTATTTATTTCACAAACTGCTTCTTTGCTATCACTTTTACTATCATATTTGTATACATCCTACTTGCTGATGTTGCTCTATTATTGTTGTTTTTGTTTCTCTGTCTCATCCCCCAGCTTGTCCCCACAATTTCCCCCTCTGTCTTCCTTTTTTTCCCCTCTTTCTATTCCCTCCTGCTCGAGCCAGGCTGCACCAAATGATAATGTGAATAAATTTAAAAAAGTCCATCCATCCATCTTGTTCCGCTTATCCGAGTTCGGGTCGCGGGGGCAGCAGCCTAAGCAGGGAAGCCCAGACTTTCTTCTCCCCAGCCACTTCGTCTAGCTCTTCCCGGGGGATCCCGAGGCATTCCCAGGCCAGCCGGGAGACATAGTCTTCCCAACGTGTCCTGGGTCTTCCCCGTGGCCTCCTACTGGTTGGACGTGCCCTAAACATCTCTCTAGGGAGGCGTTCGGGTGGCATCCTGACCAGATGCCTGAGCCACCTCAACTGGCTCCTCTCGATGTGGAGGAGCAGCGGCTTTATTTTGAGCTCCTCTCGGATGGCAGAGCTTCTTACCCTATCTCTAAGGGAGAGCCCCGCCACCCGGCGGAGAAAACTAATTTCGGCCGCTTGTACCCGTGATCTTATCCTTTCAGTCATAACCCAAAGCTCATGACCATAAGTGAGGATGGGAACGTATATCGACCGGTAAATTGAGAGCTTTGCCTTCCGGCTCAGCTCCTTCTTCACCACAACGGATTGGTACAACGTCCGCACCGAGCCGCCTGTCGATCTCACGATCCACTTTTCCCTCACTCGTGAACGAGACTCCCAGGTACTTAAACTCCTCCACTTTGGGCAGGGTCTCCTCCCCAACCTGGAGATGGCACTCCACCATTTTCCGGGCGAGAACCATGGACTCGGACTTGGAGGTGCTGATTCTCATCCCAATCGCTTCACACTCGGCTGCGAACCGATCCAGTGAGAGCTGAAGATCCCGGCCAGATGAAGCCATCAGGACCACATCATCTGCAAAAAGCAGAGACCTAATCCCGCGGCCACCAAACCAGGAACCCTCAACGCCTTGACTGCGCCTAGAAATTCTGTCCATAAAAATTATGAACAGAATCGGTGACAAAAGGACAGCCTTGGAAGAGTCCAACCCTCACTGGAAATGTGTCCGACTTACTGCCGGCAATGCGGACCAAGCTCTGACACTGTTCGTACAGGGAGCGGACCACCACTATAAGACAGTCCGATACCCCATACTCTCTGAGCACTCCCCACAGGACTTCCCAATTCTGGATTGCACAACGTAAACGATTCGATTCGTATTCGAATCACTTTTTTCCCACACTCCTAACTGATATTGTTGGTAACACTTTAGTTTGGGGGGGAACATATTCACCATTAATTATTGCTTATAAACATGCACATTAGTAACCCATTGGCTCTTAATGAGTCATTATTAAGTACTTATTAATGCCTTATTCTGCATGGCCTTATTATACAACCAGCACAACCCTAACCCTAACCCTCTAACCATAACTCTAACCAAATAACTCTATATTAAGTCTTTGTTATTTAGAATATCTTCTGCTAGGGTCCAAATAACTCCTAATTAAGTCATTGTTACTTATATGTTCCCCATATTATAAGTGATACCAAATTGTTTTATCGCCCAGCCCTAGTTTGAAGTATTTTTAGGATGGTGTATTCAACCATCTTTTAACTGTAAAGGGCTGTTGAGGTTAAAATCACCTTGTTGTCATGGTGATTTGATTCGATGGCTAGATTAGTGATTGTTGCTGCAAATAAAGCAGAAACATTATGGAGTTCTGCTTCAAGTGCTTACTAAGACCTTCATGTAAGAGTTTTCATAACAGTCACACTCCTGAGTTCATCTTAACGATGCTTAGGACTTTGTCCTGTTGGCCTCCAGCTCATGGTAAAAAAAAACTGTCACTTGTTCACAATTGATAATGATTACTAATTGATTACCCTGCAGAAATATTCTGGTGAAGTCATAACGTGAAAAACAAAAAGCCGAGTGTGTGCAAGAGATGGTTGTTCAACTGCAGAGCTCTTCTTGCAATGATGACTAACAAGAAGGGATCACAACTGGGGCACACACAGCTGTGCAACAACAAAGTAAAATCAATGTGATGGACAAAGTTCAGCATGACTTTAAATCTGACTCTTTGCTCAATACAAAGATAGTGTGATTAAAGCCAAGGTAACGTAAAAAAAAAAACTAACAAAAAAAAAAACACAAAATCTTGAATCGGGTGGACTTTTAAA
Source organism: Nerophis ophidion (assembly GCF_033978795.1). Taxonomy (NCBI): domain Eukaryota; kingdom Metazoa; phylum Chordata; class Actinopteri; order Syngnathiformes; family Syngnathidae; genus Nerophis; species Nerophis ophidion. The sequence continues at coordinate 44,569,361 of NC_084614.1, forward strand.
GCATTATGAACAGGTAAAAATGTGTTATAAGACAAAACACTAACAACAGAGGGTCATTCTGGTAAAAAGACCACTTTTAACTTGGGTTGTGGCGAGCGATCAGCATCGGCTGATTTTCAACAAAAAAAGTACTTGATCAGCCATTGCGGCTTAAAGCCCTTTAAAGGCGATCACAAAAGCCAAGTCTGTCTGGCCGACAAGCGACAGGCAGCCAATTGTGTCTCCATACACAGTGTGGAGCCAATCCCCTCAACTAACAATAATCTTCTCCATCACAGAAAATACACTGCACTTCTTAGTATCTTAAGTACAATTATCACGGCAGGACGTTACACACCGGAATGCATACCAGACGCAGGCATGCTAATAGTTACCATATTTATCAGACTATAAGTCACAGTTTTTTTTTCATATTTTGGCCGGGGGTGCGACATATACTCCGGAGCGACTTATGTGTGAAATTATTAACACAGTGCCGTAAAATATCAAATAATATTATTTATCTCATTCGCGGAAGAGACAAAGAAAAAGTCAGCAATCGTCACACACACGTCAGCAATCGTCACATACATGTCAACCAATAAGAATTTGGCGGGGGAGGGTCATGGCAGAAGTGCATTGTGGGTCATGGAATGCTAACTGCTATATGCTACTGCCATAGCTATTAAAATGGATAATTTCATCGTTGGCGGTAACTTATAAAAACTGAGAAAGGCTGAACAAAAATGGCACCGAAAAGGAAATCATGTACTGCAGATTACAAGCTGGATGTAATGAAATATGCAGCAGAAAACGACAAGAGGAAGCGGCGCATACCTTTGGAGTTGGCAGAGTTGTTTAGAAGCGACATAGAGTATGAATATTTCATCGGATTTATCGATGAGGAGTGACAGATTGTTTGGTAAACGTATAGCATGTTCTATATGTTATAGTTATTTGAATGACTCTTACCATAAGATGTTACGTTAACATACCAGGCACCTTCTCAGTTGGTTATTTATGTGTCATATAACCTACACTTGTTCAGCCTGTTGTTCATTATTCTTTATTCATTTTAAATTGCCTTTCCAATGTCTATTTTTGGTGTTGGATTTTATCAAATAAATTTCCTCCAAAAATGAGACTTATACTCCAGTGCGACGTATATGTGTTTTTTCCTTCTTTAAAATGCATTTTCGGCGGGTGTGACGTATACTCTGGAGCGACTTATGATCCGAAAAATACGGTAAGTTCAGGGCTAAGCTATTTTTAACACCAAGAAATAAGTGCTTAGTAAACTAAGACTGTGTTGCAGCAGACAGTAAGCAGATATTAACAGTAAATTAAGTGTATAAATAAGAGTTAGAGAGATGATAAAATAACAACAACTGTTGGTGTGTCAGCATAGTCAGTACAACACAAATTGGTCTATAAATTAGTGGTGTTGATACCAAGGCTAGTATCAGTATATCATTAATAACATTTTTCTTTTTTTTTCACAAAAATCATTGTTTTGTCAATGGTTACAAACTCAGGAAATAATTCCCTGGACACAGGAGGACGGAAAAAATTTGATTTAAAAGACTACGGGTAGTACAAACGCATATAGTCGTTTTTATCTATTGTGTACTGTTGACTTTGTTTTGATCAAACAATTGTATGTAACCAAAGAGAATAGGGAAGTAGTTTGAATATCGTCTTGATATCCTTATACCATCCATTGCACTCACCTTAATTAAATTGAAAAAAATTACAGTTAATACATGTGATCGGAATAGCTATTGTATCTGCTGATCTTGCATGGATCGATATTGGCAGCATACAACTTTTAGCCTACCACAAAAGGTCAAACTGATAACTAAGTAAGAGCCCTCGTCCTAATCAACAGAGTAAGGCAAACCCCCTCTGATAAGTTTATCTTTATGTCATACCTGATGTCAAGATGTTAAGGAAACAACTCTTACTGAAGGCTGGACATATAACGTACACATGATGTTAAGCAGTGGTCTCAAACTCACGGCTTATATTTTGACATCATAATCCAATGTATTTGGGTAGAAAATACAGTAATTCAATATATGATGACAATTTTATATCCCACTAGAAATAATAACAGTGCAAACACAAAAATGACCGCAAGGCAAATACAAATTATCTGACCATCTCCTGGGGAACTAAACATACAATTTTTACATTCGATTTTACACTAATAATGACTTAAGGCCTACCATGGGTCCGGGTCATTAAAGCTGCTGATAAAAATGGTTAACAAATGTGATTAAACGTGATTCCAAAATGAATACTTTGTGCAACCCAGCCTCATGCAAACACAGTGGCCATCAGGTTAATTCAACATCAATAAATTATTACTTATTATTTTAAACAATAACAACTCATTAAAATGTCTAATAAAAACAAACAGTTTATAATCAAAAACATTTTATAGATAATATAGAAAAAAATATTACAATTTAATAACAAATTAAAAAATGGAAAAAATATGTATTTGAATTTTTTTTTTAATATTCATAAACATATTTTATTAAAAAAAAACAGGTGGTCCTTGCTTTACAAAGTCCTGTGTTATGTTTCATGGCACTGCCTTAATTTTTTTTCTTAAAAGATGAAGCTGCGGACGGGGATGATAGAGCTACAAGTGAGTTTCAATAAACAAAAAAGTGATGTTACCTACCCGGATTGGGAAATAGTCTCGGAAGTAAGTCCACACTGTCCAACTTCTCACCCATGACGATCTCCTGCCACCTGGTCAGGAAAAAAAAACGATAGATGAAAATGACAAAATATCCTTTTTTTAATTAGGAGTTTTTCGGAAAACAAGACTTTTCTTTTTCTACCCACTGCGAGTTGAATAGTGAACCTCATAAGATTCGACTAAAACGCTTACTCGGTCTTACTCCCTGGCATTAGCTTATAGCTAGAGATCAACATAAGTTTGTTTTTCCAAACTTGGAAAATAACAAAGTGAGTGCAAAGGAAAGCGCTGAGAACAATAAGTGGATGATATTTATTGAACTAAAAGAAATAAATCATCAAAAAAATGACAGTGTGTCGCAAGCTAACTAGGGGAAGCAGTTGGAAAAAGTCTGCACTAGGGCTGTGCGATATATCGATATATATAATATATCGCGGGTTTGTCTCTGTGCGATATAGAAAATGACTATATGGTAATATTCGAGTATACGTTCTCACGCAGGACTTTTAGCTGCGGCCGTACACTTCAGGCTCTCCTCGCTCTTCCCTGTGTCTCCTTCTCACAGACAAACAGGCGCATATTCTTACATACGTCACAAACTGTCACGTCATAAGTCACATACACGCCCTCGCCCTGCAGAGAGGTAGTGGCGTGGCTAACGTTAGCTGCTAACGTAGCCGTACGAGAGAAAGATGGTGCGGATCTGATAAATGAAGGAAGACTTAATTCCCAATAAAAACAGCAGGGTTTCCATCGTCTGGCGGTGGTTCGGCTTCAAGTGGGAATATGTCGAACAGACAACCGTAATTTGTCAAGTGTGGGGGGGAAAAAAGAGTTGTTATAAAAAGTAGCATTACTGCTAATATGTAGCATCATTTGAAAAATCACTTGCTAGAGAATGAAGAGAATTTCATAACTTTAGTAACATACCACATTGTAAAGGACGAATACTATTTGATTTCCTATTATGCAGCTCATTTTTATTTGACACTTAAAATGACTCTGACAATCTTGCACTTTATGTTTTGGAAATGACTTGAATTTTTGTGCCATTGCTTAATAACTTTAATATATACACTTTTGGTCAATTGACTTAGTTGTAATTTCCCTCTCTGCATGAAAGTTTAAAAGTAGCATATATGAATGCAGTATGAAGAAGAATGTTTTAATGTAGACACATAGAATCATCATACTGCTGTGATTATATGCATCGTGTTCATTCAAGGCTAAGGCAAAATATTCTAATATATATCGTATATCGCGATATGGCCTAAAAATATCGCGATATTAAAAAAAGGCAATATCGCCCAGCCCTAGTCTGCACCACATTGAAGCAGACTGAGTCGACAACGCCAGCAAAGGACGTTAAAATAATATTCAAACGGCAGACATTTATCCATGAAAATATGAGGAAGCTGCCCATGGGGTGTTTGAATGAGAAGCAACTGGAAGGCGATACCGTAGAAGTCTACTCTCAAAGATGTTATTACATTACTACATTGAACTACTGTAGGTGTTTGATTGCATTACATCCGGAGATGCTTTCTTCTTCATTCACCTTAGGTGAATGGAGCCTTGGCCAGGAGAACTTGATATCTTCAGACGGTGTCCAGCGGTCATTGGGTGTTTCGACCCTGAACCGTAACACCCTACCGCTGGTGGGCCGGCAGTGGTGGCCAAGTCACTGCCTATCTCCTCCTCCTGGCTTCCAGCTCATCTCATCTCTCCTGCTCCATAACCAGCAAGAGGCTCTCTCCGCTGCCTCCCCCATCCTGCGAGCTGCTGTCTTTCTCTCCTTCCCCGTTATTCCCAAAGCTGTGAGCATTCTCCATACCGACTGGGCAGGGAATCCTCTGCAGCCGACCTCGACCGGGAACAGCCATGCCTGCCATCCTTTTCCCCTGTAGTCATTTAAAAGGTCCTGGTATTTAGCACTTTTCCTTTCAAAGGCTTGGTCGCAACCTTCTTCCCATGGGACTGTGAGTTCAATAAGAATTATCTTCTTTGCCTCTTCAGACCACAGCACCACATCCGGTCTCAGGGTTGTTTGTACAACCTGGGGGAACTGCAGCCTTCCTCCCAGGTCTACTTTCATATCCCAAGACCGTGCCATTTGCAGTAGGCTCTTCCTTGCTGTTGCTGTGGTTGGTGGCTTTTCTCCCTCCCTCACAAACTGGATGGATTTTGTTTTCCCTTGGGGTTGCTGTTTCTTGCATCTCTGCTGCTCCAAGGTGTTAGCCAGTGTCATGAGCACCTTGTCATGACGCCATCTGTATCTCCCTTGGGTGAGTGCTGTTTTACACCCTGACAGAATGTGTGCCATGGTACCCTTCTGCCCGCAAAGCTTGCATAGTGGATCCCCTCTCATGCCCCATCTGTGCAAGTTTGTTAGAGTCGGGAGTGTGTCATACACTGATCTCAGCAAAAAAGAGATGCGGAATGGTTGCAGCTTCCACAGATCTGCCCATGTGATCTTTCTCTTAGGGAGGTCCCATTTGGTCCAAGCTCCCTGGGACGCTAGTTCCACTGCTCTTGATATTCGACCTTCCTCTTCCAGGTTTTGTACTTCCTCCTGGACCATAGCTCTTCTTTCCCTGGGTTCTGCCTTACTCCATTGTTGGACATGGGAAGTTCCAAGACCCTGTCTCCCTGTGCACGGCATCCCTATGATGTCACGTAGCCTCAATATGCTCTCAACTTGTGCAACAGTTGTGTCAGCTGCCCACTTGCGTCCTGATCTTGTAGTGACGCCTGCGTGTCTGACTTGTTCGTCCTGGGTGTCTCTGTATGTCATTAAGACTCTGCACTTTGCTACCTTGAATTCCTCCACCACGGATGACAAGGGAAGCTGGAGCTGTCCTGATCTTATGTAGAGGCCTACGGATGTGAAGCTTGGAGGGATTCCCAGCCATTTTCTGAGGTTCTTGTTGATCTTTCTTTCCACTCCTTCTACGCGTGTCATAGGGATGTCATACACTGTCAACAGCCACATGAGTCTTGGTAACAGTCCATGTTGGTATAGCCATATTTTAAATTTACCAGGGAGTCCTGATTTTCCAATCTTCCTCAGCCACTCCTCTGTCTGCTTCTCTGTACTGGTGATGTTGTTCCTGTCAGTAAGTGAGCTGTCAAACCACTTTCCGAGGCACTTTATAGGGTTCTCCTCAATCGATGGAATCACTTCTCCTTGCACTTGCAGCTTGAACCTGTTCGTCAATTTACCTTTCCGGATCACCTTGCTCCTTGATTTTTTGGGCTTAAACTTCATTCTGGACCATGTTGCCATGTGGTCCAGAACTGTTAGCACCCGTCTCGCCTCCACATGGGTTGTGGTCGTCACGGTGAGATCGTCCATGTAACCTCTTATTGGGGGTTGTTGAATGCCTGATTCCATTGCTGGTCCTCTGGCTTCTTTCCCAGCAGCTGTTATGAGGAGGTTCATACCCATGATAAAGAGGATGGGGGAGATTGTGCATCCAGTTACGATTCCCTTTTCCAGGTTTTGCCACTGAGTTGTGAAATTGGCTGTCTTGAAACGTATTTGGATGCCCCCAAAGTAGCTGGTTATCATTCCCTTGATGTGCAGAGGGATGTGGTAATGGTCTAGTGCAGTGTGAATGAGGGCGTGAGGGATTGATCCATAGGCGTTAGCCAGATCGAGCCAGACAACAGTCAGGTTGCCTTTGCTTGCTTTGGCCTCCCGGATCATCTGACTGAGAACTCCGGTGTGTTCCAGGCATCCAGAGAAGCCTGGTATTCCACCTTTTTGGATAGAGGTGTCAACATATCAATTGACTTAGTTGTAATTTCCCTCTCTGCATGAAAGTTTAAAAGTAGCATATATGAATGCAGTATGAAGAAGAATGTTTTAATGTAGACACATAGAATCATCATACTGCTGTGATTATATGCATCGTGTTCATTCAAGGCTAAGGCAAAATATTCTAATATATATCGTATATTGCGATATGGCCTAAAAATATCGCGATATTAAAAAAAGGCAATATCGCCCAGCCCTAGTCTGCACCACATTGAAGCAGACTGAGTCGACAACGCCAGCAAAGGACGTTAAAATAATATTCAATCGGCAGACATTTATCCATGAAAATATGAGGAAGCTGCCCATGGGGTGTTTGAATGAGAAGCAACTGGAAGGCGATACCGTAGAAGTCTACTCTCAAAGATGTTATTACATTACTACATTGAACTACTGTAGGTGTTTGTACTACATTACATTGTGTTGTTTTTTTACAATAGTTCTCATTTTAAAAGTTAGTTTTTATTTTTAAAAAGCATACAACATGTTAAAATGATGATGTTTTGCGGGGGCGAGCATCGATTAAAATTGATTTAAATTCATTTCAATGGGTGATGCTGTTTTGCAGTAAGAGTTTATAGAGATATAAGCTGTGTCAAGTAAACTGGTATCCCAAGGCACAATATTACTGGTGATACTTCATCAATTCTGCAGCTCTATAACAAAAACAAAAATATGTGTTTAAAATTCACATTTGAGTGGTGTTTTGTGGGTTTTCACTCGGCACTGTTACCCCAACACATGACCCCTTTTGAAAAATGTGGAATATCCACATGGTCATGTGGTACACATGACGTTGCATAATTCACATCTTCTGTTCACTCATTCATTTCTGGAGGAGGTGTTAGCTGACCCGAATTGAGACCCGAGATGGACCACTCTTCCATGCACAGCTGTGGACATGACTGACTGGATGAGCCTGGAAGAAGATACACACTAGATCTGTAGGTTTCCCAATGGACTGGACTTACACTATATCTATTGATTTAACAATTAATTAATATAATAATTCAGTAAATTTACCAACTCGACATCCATTGCTGCCGGTCACCCTGGAATGGGGGGTCCCCTACATCTGCGATCTCTTCTTGAGATTTCTTTTTTCCCCCCAATCTGGAGTGTCTGGAATTTTCCCTGGCCTTAATGTGGGTTTAAAAAAGGGGATGTTGTTGTGAGTTTGTGCAGAAATATGGTATTTATTAAAAAAAAATTTGCACAAATTATGAATCTGACCCGCATGATGAGTTTGCCAAGTATAAAAATTAACCTGAAATATTTGAATGACAGAAGCAGCAATTCTAAATGTGTCCACCGGATGTAGTAATAGCAATTCTTTGTATTTTTGTAGATGATGCTACACATGTACAAAATAAACCACGCAGTTTTAGTACATCAGTCGAAGAAAATGATCAAACTAACGTATTTTTCGGAGTATATGTCGCTCCGGAGTATAAGTCGCACCTGCCGAAAATGCATAATAAAGAAGGGAAAAAACATATATAAGTTGCATCGGAGTATAAGTCACATTTTTTGGGTAAATTTATTTGATAAAACCCAACACCAAGAATAGACATTTGAAAGGCAATTTGAAATAAATAAAGAATAGTGAACAACAGGCTGAATAAGTGTACGTTATATGACGCATAAATAACAAACTGAGAAGGTGCCTGGTATGTTAACGTAACATATTATGGTAAGAGTCATTCAAATAACTATAACATAGAACATGCTATATGTTTACCAAACAATCCGTCACTCCTAATCGATAAATCCCATGAAATCTTAAACGCCTAGTCTCTTATGTGAATGAGCTAAATAATATTATTTGATATTTTACAGAGATGTGTTAATAATTTCACACATAAGTCGCTCCTGAGTATAAGTCGCACCCCCGGCCAAACTATGAAAAAAAACTGACTTATAGTCCGAAAAATATGTTAAAATAAATAACAAAACTGTAATTTGATTTTGATATATTTGTTTTTATCTAAATTGATTTAAAAGTAGTGTGCATATGTATGTTTATATTTATAATTTGTGTATACACAAGTTCATTAAATTTAAACATAGAGTGAACAGGTAGTTCTAGCTCAGAGTAATTTATGATTTAAAGAAAATGTGTGGGATTAAATAAGTGTAAATTTATTTTCACTCCTTTTCAAATATGTAAAAAAAAAGAGGAAAAATAAAAAAAGTCCATTGCTCATTTTGTTTATTTTTTTCATTTTTATTCTCCATTGTTTTCATTTTGTTATAATGGCTGTTAAGGCCATAGTACTGTATTGGATCTGGCTTGCTCTTGTTTTTTGCATATTTGAAATAAAACATATCAAATCAAATCAAATAAAAAATTAACACCAATGAGTTGACTGATGAACATTGTCACATAAAATATTCAGAAAATTTAAATAACGAAAAATCAAGATATAATACTAATATCCGTAAGTGTAAAAAAAAACATTATGATTTGCACATTTTAATAATAATAATAATAATAATGGATTAGATTCATATCGCGCTTTTCTATTGTTAGATACTCAAAGCGCTCACAGAGAAGTGGGAACCCATCATTCATTCACACCTGGTGGTGGTAAGCTACATCTGTAGCCACAGCTGTCCTGGAGTAGACTGACGGAAGTGTGGCTGCCAGTTTGCGCCTACGGCCCCTCCGACCACCACCAATCATTCATTCATCATTCATTCACCAGTGTGAGCGGCACCGGGGGCAAGGGTGAAGTGTCCTGCCCCCCCCCCATCTAAAATGAGTTTGACATCCTTCCCTTAGATGCGGCAATACACATTTTGAATTAGTTCAATTTGTGTTTTATTTGATATGGAGTTGATTAAAAGAGACATATTTAGAATTACTTTTGTGAGGGTTAGAAAAGAATGACACTTATTGGTGTCCTGTGATGCCTGCTTTTTGCCTTAAATCAGTGCAAGTTAATGACTAATCAACTGTACAACTTGAAAAACAAAAACAAAGATCGCAGGTGGTATAATCATTAATTTACATTTCTCTGAAAAAGGCGGGCAGCATGGGTTTCCAGTACAAAACATGTTGACATCACATGTTAACGTGGGGAAAAAACACGGATTACCTTGTTTGGGGGTGTTCCAGTCGAGAATGAGCCAGGCGGTGTAAAGGGCAGCGATAAGCCAACAATCAGTGCAGAACATGTAGATTAACAGCACCGTGCACACTAACCCTGCAAGAGCACAGGAACATCACAAATAATCTAAATGCATGAAATGACACTTGAATGCATGTCAACACACGTAGGCAGCTTCAGAGAGGAGAAGTCCCACCAGGTGCTACCCTTTAGTCATCTGACCTACTCAGGACTAATGAGAGTATATGCTAACTCCTTAGGTCTTGTTTTGTTTTCTAACAGCTTAAAGGTAATGTGCAGGATCACATACGCACATACATACCCAAAGCTAAGAAGGTGATGACCCACTGCAGCACAGAGATGACCTGGAGATGTTTCTCCATCTTGGATCCGCATGGCCAGAAGGCCAAGGGCAGGTCCTGCAGGGAGGAGAGGATGCTGGAGCCAGTGCCTTGAAGGAGGGAAAAAAAGACAAATGAACCCTTTAACGCAGGCCTGGGCAATTATTTTGACTTGGGGGGGCCACATTTAGAGAAAAAAATGTGTCTGGGGGCCGATATATTTATTTTTATGAACACTAAAAACATAATGGAATTTTACATTTTTCTATGAAGGATAAAACGCTGAATATTGACAAAATATGAACGTCACACCCCCTATGGATCGACACATTTTACAATCAAAAATGCAACAAACAGTGAAATATGAACGCGAAGGGTACAAAATAAACTAACCTACAATCTGAAATATCTGATACATCAGTAAGCTTTAGAACAAGGGTCTTAGACACGCGGCCCGCGAAACGTTATTTTGCGGCCCCTACCTTAATATGAAAGTTTAATGTTAGTGCGGCCCGCAAGTTTTATATGAATGAGGCTTGACAGGGTCCAAAATGGCTCTTTCAACGTTCTGGGTTGCCTAACCCTGCGTTAGTGGAAAAGCGGCAAATGAGTGAAAGCGACAGAGACGTTGCCATGGAGACAAGGGTATTCTTACATACCTGGCTGCAGTCACACCGTGACACCTGTCCGTCAGTAATAACAGTCCCCGATAACCTGGACCAATTCAAACCATTATTTGTTTTTTTTAATTGTTTAATTTGCATTGCCTCACACGATGAACACTACATATATTTCTATATGACGCCGGATAACACTCCGGGAGCTCTCACTTTTTGCGCTTGCTATCCCGGTACTTTCACTATTATCCGCCGACTGCAGTGTTGCTGTAGGGAGGAAAAGCTGAACGACACACATTGCGTGAATAACATTATTCTCCGTGCGTCGGCTAAATACAAATATATTCCACAACCCAAAACATGTCTTTTTAAAAGCCTGCATTTAAGAGAAGGGTTAGTGATGAGCAAAGACAATTCCAGGAAAAGTGAGCGATGCAATATTTCTTTGTTGAACACAGGGGCACCCCGACGTGTCGCATTTGCACAGAGAATGTAAACAATTTGAAACGTCATTATTCAACTACACATGCTGAGGAGTATGCAACATTTTTTTTAAGAAATCTTTTCTTGCGGCCCAGCCTCGCCCAGACTCGCATCCATTGGCCCCAGGTAAACTGAGTTTGAGGCCCCTGCTTTAGAACTTTGTTGTGAAAATCGCCTTCCACGTCTGTGGAAACGCTCCCCGCCCACACTGCTTGGTGCCTCGTCTGAGCTGCTGTGACTTACATTACCATAGTAACTAATTAGATGACCATTGTAACCAATTAGATGACCATAGTAACTGGTATATCATCCATAAGCGCAGATTCCAAGGATTGAAATACTTAGTATAGTTGAAGACATACGGTCATTAGAAAACGTCACTGCACATCATAATGGCAGCTACACTTTCCATCATAAAAATCTAAAAAAAGTATTTGGCAATGTCCGGCGGGCCAGATTGAAAAGCTCAACGGGCCACATGTGGCCCCCGGGCCTTAATTTGCCCAGGTCTGCTTTAACGGAAACACAGGAAGTCAAAAGAATGTAGAAATAATTACAGAAGAGCAGTCGCAGAGTTCTGCCGAGTCAGCTCGTCACATCATTTGCATTTACTAAAGTAAACGTCACATCACAAGCAGTCAGGTCGAAAGAGCTGAGTGAAATCCAATAAGAACAGATCCCTTCTAAATTCTAATCCCATCAGTGCGCACTGAAAATAACCCTCTCTGGTTAGTAGCAAACCTCAACTAGCGACCATCTTGAAGACCTGGTCCTGCTGATCACTTACTCGGTAATCATCAAACTCAACTATTTGTGGTGCTGAGTTGCAGGAAGGGGGAGATAGATGACACCATGATGTCATTTGCATAATTAGCCAGGACGCATGTGCATGTAATTGTAAAAAGGGTGTAAAAAACATGAAAAGACAAACAAAAATGTATAAAACTACGAATTAACATTTAATGTTGCTTCTTTTTGTCGCTGTTTGTGTGTAAATGTCAAACTGTGAGGGTGAGGGGCTCAGAACAATACCCGCTGTTCGTTAAGAAGAGCAATACGTGTCCAATAAAACCGGAAAAAGTTGCTAAATTTTTACTCAATTTTTTCTGTTAAGTTGGCAACATTGATCCCTGCCCTGCTACATTTTCTTACTCTCTGGCAAAACAGGCGCGTACAAGCTGTGTTAAGCAGCGGATTTTCGGCGCCATCTACCGTGTGCAATTGTAACAAGCTGGCTTCAGCTATTGATTACTTTGTTCGATTTTTTTGAGTCATTGGATAACTTACTTTACAGCCTAAATGCGTACTTTAGGGAAAAATGTATGTTTTTGCTTGCTATAACCATTATTTTTTTCTCCAATAAACACACATTATCAACATTAAAATTACACTTTAAATATGTGTACATTATTAAAAAAAATGATCCACTGTTGACAGCATCCACACGCCAATGCTCTCATGTGTGCTCTATTGCTGTGGCCGTGCGGATTTGATCAATTTATATGAGTTGTATTCATTAAACGATCAATGGGATCCCTAAATCCTATTATAATATGTTCTTGAGCGAAGGGGATAACAGGCAACGCCACAATTAGTTGTGGCAGACACTGAACACTATTGTACCAGAAGATGTACTAAATGGTCCCTAGTGTGTGAATAAGAGTGTGAATGTTGTCTGTCTATCTGTGTTGGCCCTCATGGATGGCGACGTGCATCATACTTTATACTTTAATATACACACGTTGTCTGAATATTAAAAAACAAAAAACTGTTAGTTTCTGCTGAATAGTGAATTTTGTTTGTTGAAATAAGAAAAATGAAACCAAACAATTGTGTTATTGCTCTTGGACACTGAAAAAGAATGTTGTTTTTTTTTTCCAATATAAATGTTTTCATAACAATATGAAATTCCAAATAAAACCAATTGTTTTTTGTTTTTGCATGTTAAAATGACATTTAAAAAACACAATCGTTTTCTTCAATTACATTTTTTGTATTCCACAATGAAATTTAAAATAAATGCACAGTTGTGGGCTGACCTGGATGAGCCTAGAAGAAGATCCCCCTATGGCTTCCTAGTGGACTGGATTCCCACAGTATTTATTAATTAAACAATTCCATTATCATACCCATATGACATCTATTTCAGCCCATCACCCTGTGAGGGCCTTGTTAAGGCTTGATCTGTTTCCCTTACACATTGAAAAATGCAGATTTATTTTGGCAACCCAATTTATGGGTTGCTAGTGTTGTGCTAAATTTTGGAGTTACTTTTTTATGAAGAGCAACCCATTTTTGGGTTGTACGGGTATTATTTTAACTCAATTCCTGGGTTGTTTTTCAATGAGTTAATTTTTGGGTAAGAGGCTTTTTGTTAAATTAAAAAGTATACTTTTTCTTGACCAAGATTTGATTTTGGATTAGTCTCATTAACGTTTACAAATCACACACCTTATGTACATGAAATGCGTCCTTAACTTTTTAAAGAGGTACTAAATATTTGAGCATGCTGTATAGTAGTGGTCCCAAACCTTTTTTGCATCACAGACAGATTTAATGTATCCATTATTTTCACTTGTTCCAGATAAATACAGCAAAAATAAGTGCATGACTTTGAGCACTGACTTTGAGCACTGACTTTTTTCAGTGTGAGAAGAGGGCCCTTTCTACTGGAACACTTTTGTATTACATCTAACAATTTCAAAAAATGCTCTCATTAATTTCCCCCAAATATATATTTTTGATATCCGAGGTCGCATTCACATTAATTCTTGTGAGAACTCCTCCCCAAAGTGCAGGACACCCTTCTCACGCCATTGAGCCTACAGTATGCCTCTCCTGACATGCAGCGTCAGACAGACACATAACAATTTTAGTGAAACCCCTTCACTATATTTGGTGCTAAATTAACCACAACAAAAAGTGAAAACAACACGGTGCTAATAGTCTGACATTGCTTCTACAAAGTAGAAAAACAAGTCAAAGCCCTGAAGGTACATGACAAAGTACTCAACAGGACCAGGAAAATAATAAAAAGTCACATGAAAAATAAAAAAGAATCACGTAAATGTTAATAAAAAACAGTAAGATAAAACTACATGACATAATACATTAAATTGAATAATAAAAAATCAATTTGTACAAGATATCTAGATTTTGTTTCAAAGTATGGCTGCAGCTTCTACTGTAAAGTGAGTGAACAATGGGACAGGGACTCCAAACTCAACTGGGGTCACCAACAAGTGGACTTGACCACTTGATTATCTGGCTTAATTTGTTTCTATCCTGCAGAGGCAGACCTCCAAACTATCCATGACACCAGCCAAAACGATCAAACCTATTCAATGAAAAGCACGATAAAACAAGATGGTCATGGTTTTATCAACATGAAAAGACACTTTCCTTTGCCGCTGCATGGCTACTTCCTTTTGCATACAGAATCACATCTATCCTTAAAATTCAATGTAGTGTATGGTCCCAAGATATTTGTAGAATTGCACTTAATAATGGTGCACTCATATGTCATTCCTTTTTTATTTATAAATCAAACTATAAATGGGTATTTGGTGGGTAGATTTTGAAATGTATTTTGTATATTATAGATAGATAGATAGATAGATAGATAGATGGATAGATGGATAGATGGATAGATGGATAGATGGATAGATGGATAGATGGATAGATGGATGGATGGATGGATGGATGGATGGATGGATGGATGGATGGATGGATGGAAGGATGGAAGGATGGAAGGATGGATGGATGGATGGATGGATGGATGGATGGATGGATGGATGGATGGATGGATGGATGGATGGATGGATGGATGGATGAATCTTTATTGATTCCTTCAGGAGAGTTCTCTATATTATGATGTATATTTTAACCATGGGTCCCTGTCCATAAGCTGTGTGCTTCTAGAGAGGACCTTTTGCAGAACTAACTGTGATATTAACAAAAGAAACAATAATGAAATACAAACCTATGTCTGTCTGTAAATAAATAAAAAAATTAAAAAATAAATAGAAATACATTCATGCCTGTTTTCTAAAATCAATAAACAGAGCTTTTGTTTTAAGACTGGGTTTGTATCGGTCACTATACAAGTTGAAAAAAAATCCTGCTATGTTTTTATTACAATAGTAATAATTAAAAAAAATAATTTGTCTGTACACTTGTCTGTAAACATACATATACACATATGTATGTATACACACATACATTGTTTTTTTTAATTTATCAATTTTTTTAGAAATGCATTTTAAAATCAATTCAAGCTTTTTTCACTAAAGCTGAGCAGTTTTATACTTGGATTTTGTGTTTCTTCAACTGTACCAAAAATTAGCCGCTACCTTATAGATATGATGACGCCTTATCGAAGGGGTGTCAAACATAAGGCCCTATTTTGCGGGCCGCATCTGGCTCGCGAACACGTTTTACCCGGCCCGCTGGATGAGTTTGCTAAGTATAAAAATGAGCCAAATTTTTTTATCAAAGAAACCGCTGTTCTAAATGTTTCCACTAGATGTCGCAACAGCAATTATTTGTATCTATGTAGATGATGCCACATGTGTAAAAAAAATAAACCACACGATGTGTCGAAAAAATTATCAAACTACATAAATAACATCCTGTAGTTTGATTTTATTATTTTTTTATCTTGATGGATGGAAAATGAACACCAATGAGTTGACTGATAAACAACATCAGATCATGTATTCAAAAAGTATAAATAACGACAAATAAAAGGTAGAATACTAATAACCGCAACATGTAAATGTAAAAAAACCAACAACAACATTATGATTTGTACATTTTCAGAATGTGCTTGTTCTTTTTAAAAATAAATAAAACCATCTGAAGTTGCCATGATTTTAACAGTCCGGCCCACTTGGGGGTAAATTGTTCTCCATGTGTCCCCTGATCTAAAATGACTTTGACACCCCTGCCATACCGTAAACGCAACAAGTTTGTTTTTTTTACCTGAACAAAGCCTGTAGTAAAAAAAAAAATAAAATAAAATAAAAATAAAAAATAAATATATATATTGCTTCAGTTTTAAGTTTTGTAAGTGGGACGAACACTTTCAGTAAAAATAAGACTAATAGAAATGAAAAATAAACTATATTAATATTAGTTTGTAGGTTGAGATTCTTAATATTTAGATGACGTAATGATTTTGAATGAATATTGGTAGGAAATAACCAAAGGATTTTCTCACCTTTCAGCACCCCCGAGTAGGCAGCAAGGATGGTCTTCATGCTTGGACTTCCTGATGGAAACAAGAGAAGAATTGATGTCCAGCCTCACAGCTGCCCTGCCAGCACCGACACTGCGAGGAGGCGAGCGGCCAGCAGCCTTTCATCAAGGAGGGGAGGAGCCACGCACGGCTGGGAGGGGGCGGACAAATTGCCGGTGGGCGCGTGCGCCGACGTGACTTCCCTGCGGACACGCGCCTAACATTTAGACGTCTCTCCGGAAGGTCTCGATGTATTAGCATCATGTTGTCTGTTTTCATTATGTAATATGTCATTCTTATAACAATTGTAGGGTCTTTTAATCTATAAATATAAGCTCATAAAAATGTGATTTTACTGCTAAAAATTGATGTTATTTTTTACATACATTAGAGTGGACATAATTGTTCTCAAGGAAGACCAGTGTTATGTAACTGGGACACTAAATTACCTTAAAGAAAAAAAAAAAAAAAAATATATATATATATATATATATATATTTTTTTTTTTCTTTCTGTGTGGAGTTTGCATGTTCTCCCCGTGAATGCGTGGGTTCCCTCCGGGTACTCCGGCTTCCTCCCACTTCCAAAGACATGCACCTGGGGATAGGTTGATTGGCAACACTAAATTGGCCCTAGTGTGTGAATGTGAGTGTGAATGTTGTCTGTACTTCTGTGTTGGCCCTGCGATGAGGTGGCGACTTGTCCAGGGTGTACCCTGCCTTCTGCCCGATTGTAGCTGAGATAGGCGCCAGCGCCCCCCGTGACCCCGAAAGGGAATAAGCGGTAGGAAATGGATGGATGGATGGATATATATATGTATATATATATATATATATATATTTGAAAGACTCTGATCACTGTTTATGAACTTATATTCATATTTTGTTGAAGTATTATTCAATAAATATATGTATAAAGGATTTTTGAATTGCTGCTATTTTGTGAAAATTTAAAAAAAAATCTCACGTACCCCTTGGCACACCTTCAAGTGCCCCCAGGGGTACGCGTACCCCCATTTGAGAACCACTGACTTAGGCAACAACCGTGATTTTTCCAGTGATCAGAGTATTTCAAATGTCTCTTTTAATATATATATATATATATATATATATATATATATATATATATATATATATATATATATATATATATATATATATATATATATATATATATAACATTAGAACATTTGAAACATTTTGATCACTGGAAAAATCAAGGTTGTTGCCTAAGTCAGTGGTTCTCAAATGGGGGTACGCGTACCCCTGGGGGTACTTGAAGGTATGCCAAGGGGTACGTGAGATTTTTTTTTAAATATTCACAAAATAGCAGCAATTCAAAAATCCTTTATACATATATTTATTGAATAATACTTCAACAAAATATGAATGTAAGTTCATAAACTGTGAAAAAAAAAATACAACAATGCAATATTCAGTGTTGACAGCTAGATTTTTTGTGGACATGTTCCATAAATATTGATGTTAAAGATTTATTTTTTTGTGAAGAAATGTTTACAATTACTGCGATGACATGGCGACTTGTCCAGGGTGTACACCGCCTTCCACCCGATTGTAGCTGAGATAGGCACCAGCGCCCCCCGCGACCCCAAAGGGAATAAGCGGTAGAAAATGGATCGATGGATGGATGTTTAGAATTAAGTTCATGAATCCAGATGTATCTCTATTACAATCCCCGAAGAGGGCACTTTAAGTTGATGATTACTTCTATGTGTAGAAAAACTTTATTTAGAGTTTTTAGTTTATATATATATATATATAGACCTAACTTAAATGTGTTAACTTTACATATATTCATTTATTGATTTTATCTATCCATTTTTTTCCATCCATTTTCTACCGCTTATTCCCTTTTGGGGTCGCGGGGGGCGCTGGCGCCTATCTCAGCTACAATCGGGCGGAAGGTGGGGTACACCCTGGACAAGTCGCCACCTCATCGCAGGGCCAACACAGATAGACAGACAACATTCACACTCACATTCACACACTAGGGCCAATTTAGTGTTGCCAATCAACCTATCCCCAGGTGCATGTCTTTGGAAGTGGGAGGAAGCCGGAGTACCCGGAGGGAACCCACGCATTCACGGGGAGGACATGCAAACTCCACACAGAAAGATCCCGAGCCTGGATTTGAACCCAGGACTGCAGGACCTTCATATTGTGAGGCAGACGCACTAACCCCTCTGCCACCGTGAAGCCTGATTTTATCTATTTTTTGTATAATTTTTGTATTTGTATACCTGTCCTGTTCAGCCAGTTGCGATTTTTTAGATGGCGAGCCTGAATGTAAGCAATAAGTACTGTGATAATCCATTTGTTAGCATTTCTGACTATTTTTTGACAAACTCATCAACCGGCACATCACATGTGTCAAAGTCAAGGCCAGATCTGGCCGGACACGTTATTTAATGCTTTGAAATAAGGTGCATACTTCATCTTTCTTACTAAATGTTTTCATTGTTCCCATTTTGACAGAAAAATATATGAAATTTAATTTGTTTTAATCTTTAATATATATACAAACATTCAATTGTCATTGGTGTGAATTTTTGGGCACTTCGCCATTTGATTTCATTTTCTTGGGGTGAGGATTTGATTCATAATCGATATTCTATTCAACACAATTCTTGATTCAAACTGATTTTTGCATTGTATTATTTGGTATAATAATAACAGTACCTTAACAAAACAGCTTACAGGTTACAAAACCTTATTTAGTTATTTATTTATTTATTTATATTATTGTTTTATTTGTAAACCTGTCCTGCGGTTGTGATTTTTTGGTGGCTACTCTGAATGTAAACAATAAGTACTGTGATAATCCATTTATTAGCATATCTGACTATGTTTTGGCTAACTCATCAACCGTATAAATCACAAGGGTCAAACTCAAGGCCCGGGTGCCAGATCCGGCCCAAAACATCATTTACCGTGGCCCGAAAAAGCCTTGAAATAACGTGCATACTTCATAGATAGATAGACAGATGGATGGATGGATGGATGGATGGATGGATAGATAGATAGATAGATAGATAGATAGATAGATAGATAGATAGATAGATAGATAGATAGATAGATAGATAGATAGATAGATAGATAGATAGATAGATAGATAGACAGATAGATAGATAGATAGATAGATAGATAGATGGATTGATAGATAGATAGATAGATAGATAGATAGATAGATAGATAGATAGATAGATAGATAGATAGATAGATAGTACTTTATTGATTCCTTCAGGAAGGTTCCTTCAGGAAACTTAATCTTTCTTACTAAATGTTTTCATTGATTGTTTCCATTTTAACAGAACAAAACATTTTATATGTTCAAAACCTTGATATATATATATATATATATATATATATATATATATATATAAATAAATATATATATATATATATATATATATATATATATATATATATATATATATATATATATATATATATATATATATATATATATGTATTCAATTGTTATTGGTGTGACTCTTTGAGCACTTTGCCATTCGATTACGATTTTTTGATTCATAATCGGTACTCGATTCAACACGATTCTTCATTCAAACTGATTTTTGCGATGTATTATTTGGTATAATAATGACAACACCTTAACAAAACAGCTTTCAGGTTACAAACCCTCCTTATCTATTTATCCATTTTTATATCATTTTTTTTATTTGTAAACCTGTCCTGTCCAGCCACATGGTGATCTGGATGCCCATATGTGCTGTACCGATTTACTTTACAAAAAGAGCATTTCATTACAAAAAATTTTGGATTTCGAGACATTTTTAGTGTTATTAACAGAGCCGCTTCCCCCTACACACATATTATGCGCTATGCATATAGTTTGGGATCCCATTTCATGTAATGCATGTAAATTGTCAATTAATGAATGACGGTGTGATTCACAAGAACATTCTACGTGACCTTATTCCAAGCCCCTTTCTCCTAAAAATATAATAATACCAAGGTTGCCTTGAATTTATCAGCCTCCCCTGTGGCACACAATGTTTGATCATTTCAAACACCGTGTGCCAATGATCTTAGTTTTGTTATTTTGCATTGAAAAAATAATAATTGAACAATTTATTTCTTATTGATTAATTAGTTTTCATCCAAAAATGCATCGAATTAAATTCAAGTTTGAGTCACCCAAAAAATAAAATAATAAATAATAACAATTATTAAATAATAATTTTTAAAAATAATTCAAATTTAAAATATAAGTACAATTTTAAAAACAATTATAAAAATAATTACAAATTCTGCTTCAGGCCCGATTGGCCACTGTCAAAATTTCAACTAGTTTTCTATCTTTGCTATTGTTTTTTTATTCAAGTTTTATTTTTAAATTGTGCCACAGTCTAATAAAATAAACAAGCTGTGGGTCACAAATGGCCCTTGATCCGCACGTTGGGCAGCCCTGCACTAAAGTCATCACTTTTTTTCAGAGGGTTTGTGTTGGCTTGTGTTTTTCAAGTCAAGGTTTCATCACCATCAAATACTGCACCAACTGTCTGGGATGAAGAGGGTGTCACAATAAATCTGATTGGTCAACAGAGTCAAAACTTGCACTGAGCTGCAACACACACTTCCAAATGTCACAATGCAGCAAAATGATCAAATACAAAATGTTTTCTTGACCTTTGAAGCGGAATAAATCCTCAAACCTCCTGTAAAACATAATTTGAAAATTTCGAAACACCTCCAGCCTGACCCCATCAGTACGCTTCGCCCACAAGACCCCAACCCAATATGCAGCAGGTATCGACTACCAATGGCGAGAGCCCTAAAATGTAAAAAAGATCATACGTTTTGTGTTTACATCTCATGGACTAGATATGCACTAAATACATTTTGGAATCAAATACTTTGGTGACGGCTGACACGACTTTCATCTCATTGTGGTAGCGCCACAGTGCATTAAACCATATTGAAACTGAGCTTCCATTGACTTCAATTCGGCGGCAGAGTGGCGCGTTCCACTGCAGCCAAACTAGACAAGTCATTGGATAAATGATCGGCAGAGCGCATCTGGAAGTGTATTGAAAGTGGGCTTCCAGATAATTGGATGGTTTGTCTGAGGCTGAAACATTATTTTTTTTGACAGCAGAATGAGCAAATCAGCAGTCTTGAAATACAAACCACTGCCAGAGCTTCTTTCAAGCTTCATTCCGTTGTTCCGAGTTGATGTGAAGAATCCTGTAGGTGACGTTTTCTTTGTGAAATCTAGCAATTTTACATTTTTTATCTGTTATTGGAGACAATACTTGTGTTCAGAGAATAGCTGAAAATGAGCTTCCTCTACTTAAAAGACCAGCAGCAGTCAGTTTTATTGAGAATATGAATAGTTTAGCATGCAGAAAACAATGTAGGAATATTTACAGTATGAATAGGGCTGTCATTAGCAATTATGGCTGTCATCGAGGAATGTATTGATTAGTTTGTTCGATCAATCCAGTAATCAGCTAGAACACACTTTGTAGCCCTAAAGCAGGGGTCCCCAAACTACGGTCTGCGGGCCAGATGCGGTCCGCCAGCGTCCAAAATCCAGCCCGCGGGTAGTACCAAGTAAAAAAAAAATATATATATATATATATATTTATATATAAATATATATATTTTCATCCATTTTCTACCGCTTATTCCCTTTCGGGGTCGCGGGGGCATTATATATATATATATTTTTTTCTTTTTTGTTCAATTATTATTTTTTCAATCTGTTCTTTTTTGCCCATCCTACAATCCATTCTCTACTGCTTGTTACTGGGTCTCCTAGGCAGATAAGGCACGCCAGCTTCCAAAATCCGACCTGGGCGTAATACCGAGTTAAAAAAAAAAAAAAAAAAAATATATATATGTATCCATCCCATCCATTTTCTACCACTTATTCCCTTTGAGGTTGCGGGGGGCACTGGTGCTCAGCTACAATCGGGCGGAAGGCGGGATACACCCTAGACAAGTTCAAACCTCATCGCAGGGCCAACACAGATAGACAGACAACATTCACACTCACATTCACACACTAGGGCCAATTTAGTGTTGCCAATCAACCATATATATATTTATATATTTTTTTATTATTCCATCCATCCATTTCCTACCGCTTATTCCCTTTTTGGGTCGCGGGGGGCGCTGGCGCCTATCTCAGCTACAATCGGGCGGAAGGCAGCGTACACCCTGGACAAGTCGCCACCTCATCGCAGGGCCAACACAGATGGACAGACAACATTCACGCTCACATTCACACACTAGGGCCAATTTAGTGTTGCCAATCAACCAAATATATATATTTATATATTTTTGTGTTATCATTTTTTTCAATCTGTCCTTTTTCGCCCATCCTTCAATCCATTGTCTACCGCTTGTTACTGGGTCTCCTAGGCAGATACGGCACGCCAGCGTCCAAAATCTGGCCTACGGGTAGTCCCGAATAAAAAACAAAACAAAATCGTATTCATAATTTTTTTAATCGGTCCTTTTTCTCCCATCCATCAATCTATTTTCTACCGCTTGTTATTTGGTTTCCTAGCCGCTCAAGCAAATCATATTGTCTAAAAATGCATTTTGCCAGCGATAACGGGATGTCATCACGATTGCGCCAGAAGGGCGACAAGTGCGCGATCTTTCAGTCAATTAGTGCACGAGGGAAAAAAATGGCGAAATTTTTGGGGAAACATAAATTAGACTGTAGAGTTTTAAGGCATCAGTGGACATATGACTTTTGTTTAGTTTAAGGAAAAGACAGTTTAGATTGTATATATATATATTAGGGCACTATCGCACTATTTCTCAGATTAATCGCGATTAACTGCATTGTATACGCAAAGACCAATAATGAATTCAAAAGTAGTGTGTAGTGCACCTTTATTGGAATATTCTCTCACATGAACAAAAACACCAAAACATTTGTTGTGCAAACACAATTTAAATCAGTCCTTGTTAAACAGTAGCAGTTAAATAGCACATTTTATGAAAATCAACTCAAAAAATGTAAATACAAACATTTAAGCTTATTGCCACTGCCAGGGTATTTAAGTTATCCTGTTTGTTATGGAAAATAAATATAATCTTCATACAAATCTCTGAGCCACAATCATAACATCTGAATAGGCAATTTCTGAGGTAACAGCAGAAACATTTTTTTTTATCAGGGATCTTATGTTTAAAAAACCTATATTATAGGTAGTGGGCTGTTTTAGGGAATTTTTGATCAAATTATCCGTATTAGCAATATTAATAATGTTGTGTTTATTCTGCGTAGTGCACTTAAAATAATCATGACCATATCTAGGAATTGATATGATGGGAATTTTCCGATTGTTTGCTTGGTGCTTTGATAAACTGAACGCATCATATACATGGTACTATATTGTGATGTTATGAGCCAGGGAAAAAAAGAACTACCCTACCCAGCATGCAACAGGTATAGGTTGTGTCGCCATGACGGCATCTTGTATGTTGTGATATGGACGCTCTGAAAGTAAACGTTAAGAACTCAGCCAACACGCCTCGTGTGCATTATTCATAAATAGACAGACAACACATATACTCCTCTGCTTCACAGGCCGCTGGATGTAGACGGCAAAGTATTCCCATGCTAGCTAGCCGGTCTAGCAAGCACGCGTCATTCAGTCCAAAACGGCCCGATCTATCCACATTCAGAATCGCCTGGCGGTCGTAAGTGATCCCGGAGTGACCAGGCTATAAGCCAGCCATGAAATTTGCAGAATTGTCCGTTATTTTTGCCAAATGTTCCATCTTTACCAAGAGCCCCTTGACGCCGAAGCACGTCCGGGCGTCGCCATCTTGCTAAGAAAAAGCGTTAACAAAATAAAAGCATGTAAACAACATACGCAAATGTGCGATAAAATAATTGTCGGCGTTAATAGATTGATGAGTTAACTCGTAATTAACGCATTAATTTGCCCACCCCTAATATATATATATATATTTATATATATATATATTTATATATATTTATATATATATATATATATATATATATATATATATATATATATATATATATATATATATATATATATCAGTGGTTCTTAACCTTGTTGGAGGTACCGAACCCCACCAGTTTCATATGTGCATCCACCGGAACCTTCTTTGGTGAAAAATATATATATTTTTTTCAAATTCAAGTCAAACTTAGTTTTTTTTACCGGTGCACAAAATGAGCCAAGCGCAAATATCACCTTGTTCAAAAAACAAAAACCAACACAGCGCATGAACTCACAACAAATTACCTGCGAAACAGTGTGACTTCTGCTGTGGCCGTATCCATAATACGCCAATATGGAGAAGTTTATATTTGCACAATGAGTCGGGTGTGTCTCGACCTCCGCGGCGGAGGGTCCGTCGAACCCCTGAATCCGACTCACCGAACCCCTAGGGTTCGATCGAACCCAGATTAAGAACCACTGATATATATATATTATATATATATATATATATATATATATATATATATATATATATATATATATATATATATGTGTATATATATATATATATATATATAGCTGCCACTGGTCAAATTTTTTTAACCCAATACAGCCCCCGGGTCACAAAGTTTGGAGACCCCTGCCTTAAAGCGTACTTTAGGTAAAATAGATGAAATTAAAAAAAATATATTTCTGCTTGCCATAACCTTCATTTAATCATCTGATAAATGCGCATCAATAACATTGAAATTGCACATTTAACATAATAGCATTAATAAAAAGAAAAAAAAAAAGGAAAAAATCTTTGCTGTTTACCCTCACACAGATCACAGCACCCACACACCCCCGCTCTCATCTTTGATCTTTTTCGAAGAATGTTGTTGGTGAAGACGGCGATTGGAGGAGAGGGGAGAACCACGCGGATGCCAATTTCATAATAATAACACCAAAATTTGTCTTTGAAAATACGTTCAATATCTTTTTTTAGCCTTTTTAAAAAATGTCATTACACAAAAATGTAAATGTTGACTGTAAGGACAACACGCTAACAACTAATCCACCATGCAGCGTGGACAATGGGTAATCTAAGGGTGTACATTTTGCTCATAAATAAAGGGGTGTCCCAACAACATGAGTTCAACATTGGAGCCTTGAATATTGGCCGATACAGATAGGAATCCAAAACGATTTCCGCAAGAATCATACATAATTTTAGCATTCCACTGTGCAGAATGTTAG
The DNA here is from genome assembly GCF_033978795.1 of Nerophis ophidion. Taxonomy (NCBI): domain Eukaryota; kingdom Metazoa; phylum Chordata; class Actinopteri; order Syngnathiformes; family Syngnathidae; genus Nerophis; species Nerophis ophidion. The sequence continues at coordinate 44,594,886 of NC_084614.1, forward strand.
ATAATGTCTGATCAAGTAAAATTAGCCGAACGGAGATTAGTGGTAGGTTTGAAAAACAGTAAGCTATTTATCATTAATCATATGGAATGGACTTATGCAGTCTTTAAGTTGAAGCGGGATGGAAATTGTTTTTTTTTTTTTTTTTTGGGGTGATAAGTAGCGGCCACAATAATTCATGAAATTTAGCTCATGATGCAGTAAGTTGAATGAAGCGGACACGTTTGTTACTGGATACTTTGTAATAAGCTTCTGCCTTGGAGACTTTGTATGTGTAAGTAATATGCAACTGTAATACTTGTTAAAGGGCAGCACTGTGAGAAAGGGGTTAGTGCATGTGCCTCACAATATGAAGGTCCTGGGTTCGATGCCCGGGCTCTAAACTGGCCCAAGTGTGCGACTGTTGTCTGTCCATCTGTGTTGGCCTTGCGATGATGGGGCGCCTTGTTCAGGGTGTACACCGTCTTCTGCCTGAATGCAACTGAGATGGGTTCCAGCTCCTTTGTTGAATGATGCGGACATGTTTGTTACTGGATACTTAGTAATAAGCTTCTGCCTTGGAGATTTTGTAAATGTAAGTAATATGCAACTGTAATACTTGTTACTGGGCAGCACGGTGCAAACAGGGGTTAGTGCATGCGCCTCACAATACGAAGGTCCTGGGTTCGATCCCGGGCTCGAAATTGGCCCAAGTGTGTGAATGTTGTCTGTCTATTTGTCTTGGCCCTGCGATGAGGTGGCGACTTGTCCAGGGTGTACCCCGCCTTCCGCCCGAATGCAGCTAAGATAGGCTCCAACAACTCCGCGAGCCCAGAAAGGGACAAGCGGTAGAAAACGGATGGATGGATACTTGTTTATATTGACAAAGGAGACTGTAGCTTTTGGGAAATGACTTAAGCAAAACACACAAAAAGACCAAACTTCTGTGTTTATTAGAGGATAATTATGTTTACTGCTTGTATCTCCGCTTATATCACACATTTTACATGCAATCCCATGCTTATTTTTTGCTTATACTGGACCGATATCACACTTGTAATTATCAGACTTTTTTTTTTTTGTACAATACGCCAAGGGGCCAATAGTAGTAGTCGCACTAATCCAATAAGAGAGTTGTGTCAAATAATCCGCCTTTACAAGAATACTAGTATTCAAAGTTTTCTCTTAAAGAGAGAAGTATTAATCAATTGTTCGTACAGATGTGTGGAATATTTATATCGCAGAATATTTGCTTTGTCTCAGTGAGCGTAAAATGTTTGTAATTTAACATTTACTGTATATCATTAGATTTCACTTTAATGTAATCAGTGTGTGAATGTGTGTGTGAATAGGTAAATGTAGAAAAAGTGTCAAAGCGCTTTGAGTACCTTAAATGTAGAAAAGCACTATACAAGTATATCCCATTTACTATTTACTGTCTCATTGCATGTTGATGTTTGTCTGCTAATAGTCCCCATATGGTTTCCCTTCATTCCATCATAAACATGGGAGATAACATGAGATCTTTGACCCTTCTTCAAAAATAAGACAATAATAGTGTTACTCTGACCTGACACACACACGCACGCACGCACGCACGCACGCACGCACGCACACACACACACACACACACACACACACACACACACACACACACACACACACACACACACACACACACACACACACACACACACACACACACACACACACACACAGTCAAACGACAGACGATATTCTGTAGCACAGTGGTTCTCAACCTTTTTTCAGTGATGTACCCCCTTTGAACATTTTTTTAATTCAAGTACCCCCTAATCAGAGCAAAACATTTTTTGGTTGAAAAAAAGAGATAAAGAAGTAAAATACAGCACTATGTCATCAGTTTGTCATTTATTAAATTGTATAACAGTGCAAAATATTGCTCATTTGTAGTGGTCTTTCTTGAACTATTTGGAAAAAAAGATATGAAAAGAAATAAAAACTTTTAGAAAAATAAACAAGTGATTTAATTATAAATAAAGATTTCTACACATAGAAGTAAGTAATCATCAACTTAAAGGGCCCTCTTTGGGGATTGTAATAGAGATCCATCTGGATTCATCAACTTCATTGTAAACATTTCTTCACAAAAAAATAAATCTTTAACATCAATATTTATGGAACATGTCCACAAAATTTTTTTGCTGTCAACACTGAATATTGCATTTCTTTTCACAGTTTATGAACTTACATCCATATTTGTTGAAGTATTACTTAATAAATATATTTATAAAGGATTTTTGAATTGTTGGTACTTTTAGAATATGTTTTAAAAAATCTCACGTACCCCTTGGCATGCCTTCAAGTACGCCCAGGAGTACAAATACCCCCATTTGAGAACCACTGATCTATGCATTTGAATGCATAAAAAAAAAAAAAAAGTGTTCTTGTCTTACATAAGAGAAGGATTGTGAATGATAGGCAAAATAAAAAAAAAATAAAAAGTGCAGTTTCCCTTTAAAGCATGAGAATTGTTAAATGGATTTAAAAGGGTTTAGTGATGGGGTGAATGCAGCTGAGATATGTTCTAGCGACCCCCCGCCACCCCGAAAGGGACAAGTGGTAGAAAAGGGATGAATTTAAAAGTTGCTTAAATGGCAAAAAAATAAGCTTTTGAAAATGAGCGGGCTTACCTGACACACAACCATCTTGGGGTAGTTACAAAAGCGGCGTCCACTTTAACGTTCACCTCCACTTTAATCCTCCACTGAATGAAGCAGCTGCTTTAGTTTCCAGCATGTTATTATTTTCTAAGTTGCTGTTATTTTTTTTTTTTTTCCAATGTCAACTTTAATGTGTTCCCTTGCTTTTATGTGTTCAATTATCTTATTACATGTTTTCCCTTTTAGCTCTTTCATATCGCTTTCATCTCTGACACCATGACTGTTTTTTGGTGTCTGGGGTGGTGGCCTCCCTGTTCATGTTTTCTCAGTTTTCAAGCCTCCATTGATAATCTCATCAAAGAGCAGTTGTCCCCCAGCCAAGGTAATGGTGTGTATGATCTGCACTGGGACGGCAGAAGGTCCGAGGTCCTGGCTGGAAGTTTTGGCCAGAGGGTCCTCTGAACAAACCCCATCAGCCCTGAATTGACTTTTAGATGGCTGCTCTGAATCTAAACATTAAGTAAAAACTACTCTGATAATGTGATAATCCATTTATTAGCATTTCTGTATATTTTTGATGAACTTCATGAACCGTATACATCACGAGTGTCAAACTCAAGGCCCTGGGGCCAGATCCGGCCCGGCACATAATTTAATGTGGCCCGAGAAAGCCTTAAAATTATGTGCATACTTCATCTTTCTTACTAAATGTTTTCATAGTTTCTATTTTGACAGAAAAAATGTATGTAATACATGAAAGGTCATATGTTTTCAACTTTGATATATATCTTGTTATTGGTGTGAATCTTTGGGCACTTCGCCATTCGATTCCGAATCTCAGTAAGACTAAAATAATGCTGTTTGGCAACAGTAGAAGAGAAAGTCAAACACAAATACAGATAGACGGAGTAACGATTGAAAGGGTAAAAGAAAACACATTTTTGTGTGTAATAATATATGATAAAATTAATTGGAAAACGCATGTAAAAATATACAACATAAAGTAAGAATAATAATAATAATGGATTAGATTTATATCGCGCTTTTCTATTGTTAGATACTCAAAGCGCTCACAGAGAAGTGGGAACCCATCATTCATTCACACCTGGTGGTGGTAAGCTACATCTGTAGCCACAGCTGTCCTGGGGTAGACTGACGGAAGTGTGGCTGCCAGTTTGCGCCTACGGCCCCTCCGACCACCACCAATCATTCATTCACCAGTGTGAGCGGTACCGGGGGCAAGGGTGAAGTGTCCTGCCCAAGGACACAACAGCAGCGATTTGGATGTCAATAGGTTGGAAGCGAACCTGCAACCCTCAGGTTTCTGGCATGGCCGCTCTACCCACTACGCCATGCCGCCCCAAGTAGCAAGAAACACATCAATAACGAATAAAGCAAAATATGTTCTGGGCCAAAAATCACTTCACTAGTGTTACCATATCCAAGTTATTGTGTAGAAATATGTGGAATCAACTACAAATGTGCGCTTTATTCACTAACTGTGTTACAAAACAGATCAATCAGAATAATACATCATGTTAAAGGGCTACTGAAATGAGATTTTCTTATTTAAACGGGGATAGCAGGTCCATTCTATGTGTCATACCTGATCATTTCGCGATATTGCTATATTTTTGCTGAAAGGATTTAGTAGAGAACATCCACGATAAAGTTCGCAACTTTTGGTCGCTAATAGAATAGCCTCTGTTGCGATCCGTTACTCGGATCTTCACATATTGTTTATTGTTCCATTGTCTCATTCTCCGTCTGACCCTTTTATTTCCTGTTTTGTCCATCACTATGGTTACTCATTGGTTCACCTGCTACACTCGGTCCGCACACCTGCTTCAGCTAATCACCCTCCTTTATAAGCCAGCCTCTTCTGTTTATTCTTTCTGGGACTCTAATTTGCTCACATGCAACACGTAACGTCAGGTATCTCACTAGCTCATTAGCTAACCCACCTTATGGTCATCTTTAGCTCACATGCTAATCATCTTTGTTTTTACTTTTTGTGCCATCGTGCCAAGTCTTAGTTCTTTATATTTCTAAGCTTTCACGCTAGCTTCTTTTGTTTCCTTTTTTATTAGCTCCGGTGTTTTTGTTCAGAGCTCACTTTTTGTTAATAAATTTGTTGGATCTTACCTTTGTTGTGTTCTTCGTTTGAGGCATCCTCGAGGGAATCGAACCCAGCACCACGATGCCGAACCGGTGTAACAGCCTCTGCCTTTACCGGAAGTATGTGCCCGTGACGTCACGAGTTGCAGGGCTCCACACATATTCACATTGTTTTTAATGGGAGCCACCACCAGTAAGAGCTATTCGGACTGAGAAAACGACAATTTCCCCATTAATTTGAGCGAGGATGAAAGATTCGTGTTTAAGGATATAGATAACAAAGGACTAGTAAAAAAAAAAAAAAAAAATCAAGTCTAAAAAAAAAAGGCGACGGCATTAGGACGGATTCAGATGTTTTTAGACACATTTACTAGGATAATTCTGGGGAAATCCCTTATCTTTCTATTGCGTTGCTAGTGTTTTAGTGAGTTTAATAGTACCTGATAGTCAGAGGGGTGTGTCCACAGGTGTCTTGAGGCCAGTGTCTGAGGGAAGTCGACAGTAGCTGTATGGACGGCGCAAGCACAGCTGATCTCCGGTAAGAAGCTATTTTTTACCACGATTTTCTCACCGAAAACTGCTGGTTGACATTTGGTCGGGAACCATGTTCGCTTGATCGCTCTGATCCATAGTAAAGTTTCGCCTCCGGGAATTTTAAACAAAGAATCACCGTGTGTTTGTGTGGCTAAAGGCAAAGCTTCCCAACTCCATCTTTCTACTTTGACTTCTCCATTATTAATTAAACAAATTGCAAAAGATTCAGCAACACAGATGTCCAAAATACTATGTAATTATGCAGTTAAAGCAGAGGTCTTTTAGCCGCGAGTCGTGCAGCGCTAATATTTCCTTACAGTTAGTGAAGTCACGCGCATGCGTCATCATTCCGCGACGTTTTCAAGAAAAAACTCCGCGGGAAATTTAAAATTGCAATTTAATAAACTAAAAAGGCCGTATTGGCATGTGTTGCAATGTTAATATTTCATCATATAAACTATTAGACTGCGTGGTCGGTAGTAGTGGGTTTCAGTAGGCCTTTAAATAAAGAGAACATACAACCCATTTATTTAATGAATCCCAATCATTGAAATTCAACGATTTGGTGCATTTGCAAACAGCTAAAATTACATATAAAGCAAACTCCCCTGCTACCCAAAAATGTACAACAGTTATTTACAAAATAAGAGAAATATAACCTTAGAGGAAATTCTCATTTAAAACATTTGTATGCATGTACAACACTTAAAACCTTTAGCATATAAGTATGTGGAATTAAATTATGGAATAGATTAACCAAATAAATCAAACGAATTACCAATATGATTCAGTTTAAGAGACTGTCCAAACTACAAGTGTTCACAAAGCACACAGAACAAGAATTATGATGTGTCACATTTGGCGCAATCCTCCTTTTTAAATTGTCCTGAACGTCTTTTTGTATCCCCCACCTGAGGTTTTGTGGGCGGGCAAAAAGAAAAGTTCTGCGACGTGGGCGGGGCTTCAGTCTTGATGGGCGAAACGGAATTCAGAAAAAAGAAATCATGGTCCATAACATCATCAGCAGGCAGCGGCGTGATGTCAACACCGCAGGTCTCCTGCTGACTGACAGCCCAATCCATGAACTGCTAGGTGAAATGGGTGAGGGGATTAACAAACATCGGCGCAGTAAAGATGGGTTGTGGTGTGCTGTGTGCTGTGATCTGGAGGAGGAGTTTGGGGGAACGACGCGTCTTGACGGCGAAAAGATTCCTTTCTGCCTGGCTTCCATCTTCGCCAGCGTTTCTCCATTTCCTCCTGGCCCGTCTGCGAAAGAACGGAAGGTGGCTTCATTCAGTCACATTTGGCGTGAGGTCGGTGTGGAGAGGGGCGTGGTCCACACGTCCCCTGCGGGCGTGGTGTGTGCAGGGGCCGGCCATGAAGCAGCCAACAGGTGAGTGGATATCTCAGCGGGAACGAATGATCTAATCACCTGTTCCTTTATTAGCAGCGCCGCAGACCATGAGCGGGGGAGATGGTGGGAGCAGGAGAGAGGTGGAGAAACAAAGGACTGAAGGAATGAGAAAGCTGAAAAGCAACGGAGGACTGCAAGAATGAGAAGGCTGAAAAGCAAACAAGAAACTTTGAAAACGACAGCACACGGAAAAAAAAACCTCTCCTTTTAAAAACCCACATCCTTAAGTGTTGTGGTCACATTGGTCCATCGAACCCCGGAAGGAAGAGAAAGACTTCCACAACTGGTGCCCAACTACACGGACCAAGGCAATGTCCACCACAGCCTCCCTGGAGGCGCTTGGACAAGTGCTGGGCGAAGTGTCCGCGGCGAGCCAGCAGCAGACCCAGCTGATACAGACTCCAATGAATAGAGCAAACACGTCAGGCACGGGAGGGACGGCGTCCATCCAGTGCATAGTGGAGACGGAGAACCCCCACGCATTCCTGGACGTCTTCGAGGCCACTGCAAACTCATGCAAATGGCCGGAGGAAGAATGGGGCGTGAGGCTGCTGCCGCTCCTGGTGGGGGGGGCAGAGCGGGCGGTGTTGAGTCTGCCGGCAGCCGCCCGGATGCAGTACCCCAACTTACGCCACGCCATCCTGGATCGGGTCAGCAGCAGCCCAGAAGATCATCGAAAGAATTGGGTTGGACCTCATCGGACCATTTTCCCCGAGCACACGGGGATACCGCTTTGTGTTAGTCCTGGTGGATTACGCAACGCGTTATCCCGAAGCAGTGCCCCTGCGCTCCATCTCTGCCAAGAGTGTTGCGCAAGCGCTGTTTCAGGTCATCTCCCTAGTCGGAATCCCGAAAGAGATTCTGACTGACCAGGGCACGTTCTTTGTCGTGCACGATAAAGGAACTATACGGGTTATTGGGAATCACGGCCATCCGCACCAGCGTATATCATCTGCAAACGGATGGGCTGGTGGAGCAATTAAATAAAACGCTGAAAACCATGATCCGTAAGTTCATGCACAAGGACAAACAATTGGGATAAATGGTTGGAACCCCTAATGTTTGCGATGTGGGAGGTACCCCAGACCTCCCTAGGTTTTGCACCTTTCGAGTTGTTATATGGCCGGAGGCCTCGCGGAGTGCTGGACGTCATTAAAAAAAGTTGGGAGGAAGGTCCAAGCTCCAGCAAGAATGAAATTCAGTACGTCATGGACATGCGAGCAAAGCTCCACAAGGTGGGGCACTTGTCACGCGAAAATTTGCTCCATGCCCAAGAGCGTAAACAGCGCACGTTATACAAGGGACCCAACTCCGAAATTTGCACCGGGAGAAAAGGTGCTTGTATTGCTTCCAACCTCAAGTTCCAAATTACTTGCAAAGTGGCGAGGACCCTTCGAGGTCACACGGCAAGTGGGTGACGTTGATTATGAGGTTCGACGCTCAGAACGACGCAGAGACACTCAGATTTATCATGTGATCCTGCTGAAGGCATGGAAAGAGTCTCCAAGGTGACAGTAATGAGGGAGGAGGAGGAGCTGGGTCCAGAAATCCCGTGCTCTGGCCCACCCCTCATCTTCCATGTGACGAGCAGCTCATGTTAGCACAGAAAGCAGATGTTGCTGAATTGCAGCACCGCTTCTCTGATGTGTTCTCCTCGCGGCCCGGCCGGACGAATCTCGTACAACATCATATTGAGACCAGCCCGGGTGTTACCGTGTGGTCTCGGCCATATCGGCTTCCCGAACACAAACGCAAAGTAGTTTGAGAGGAAATAAAAACCATGCTTGAGATGGGTGTAATAGAAGAATCCCACAGCGCATGGTGCAGCCCCATTTTTCTGGTAGGGAAGGAGGATGGGACTGCACAGTTCTGTGTGGATTGCCGCTAGTTAAATGTGGTGTCATGTTTTGACGCATACCCAATTCCCCGGGTTGACGAGCTCCTGGATCAGCTAGGGACTGCTCGTTTTTTCACGACGCTGGATTTAACCAAGGGCTACTGGCACCTTGTCACCAGAGTCCCGAGAAAAAACGGCCTTTTCCACTCCGGAAGGTTTGTACCAATTTGTGACACTTCCGTTTGGTGTGTTCGGTGCGCCCGCCACGTTCCAGCGCCTCATGGACCGGGTGCTGCGACCCAACGCTGCATACGTGGCTGCCTACTTGGATGATGTCATCATTCAAAGTGGAAGCTGGTAACAACACATGCAGCAGGTGGGGGCGGTGCTCGAGTCCCTGAGGCGGGCACGGCTCACCGCCAACCCGGCAAAGTGCGCGGTGGGCCGGATTGCAGTACAGTATTTGGGATACCACATGGGGGGGAAGGCTGCGGCCACAAGTCGACGCGATTGCGGCCTGCCCACCCCCCAAGACGAAAAAAGAGGTGAGGCAGTTTTTGGGACTGGCGGGCTACTACCGCCGATTTATTCCCCAGTTTGCCGACCTGACCAGTCCACTGACTGACCTCACCCGAAAGGGTGCTCCAGTTCTGGTCCAGTGGACGGAGCAGTGCTAGCGGGGGTTTTAGGAGGTAAAAACAGCACTCTGCGAGGAGCCGGTGCTGCACATGCCAAATTTTAACATCCCTTTCTTTCTGCAGGTGGGTGGAGGGCGTTGACCGCCCTGTGCTTTACATCAGCCGGAATCTCTCAGACCGGGAGGAAAGGTACAGCACGGTGGAGAGGGAATGCCTTGCCATCTGGTGGGCGGTCGGGGCCCTCCGCTACTACCTTCAGTCTCTGCTCGGACCACAAACCTCTCCAGTGGCTCCACCGCATGAAGGACGCCAATGAGCGGATCACCCGGTGGTACCTTGCATTACAACCCTACAACTTCCGGGTGGTCCACAGGCCGGGTGCGCAGATGGCCGAGGCCGACTTCCTCTCTCGCCCCGCTGTGGTGGGGTGTGGGGGGGACGGTTGCCCGGCCTGAGTGTGGCGGTGGAGGCATGTAGAGAGGGGCGTGGTCCACGCGTTCCCTGCGGGCGTAGTGTGTGCAGGGACCGGCCATGAGGCAGCCCACAGGTGAGTGGATATCTCAGCTGGAACGAGTTTTCTAATCACCTGTTCCTTTATTAGCAGCGCCGGAGACCATGATCGGGGGAGATAGTGGGAGCAGGAGAGAGGTGGAGAAACAAAGGACTGAAGGAACGAGAAAGCTGAAAAATCAACGAAGGACTGAACGAACGGGAAGGCTGAAAAGCAAACAAGAAACTTTGAAAACGACAGCGCACGAAAAAAATAAAAAACTCTTCTGTTAAAAACCAAAGTCTCTAAGTGTTGTGGTCAAATTGGTCCGTTGAACCCCGGAAGGAAGAGAAAGACTTCCATAGTCGGGTCGGGGTTTGTTCTCCCGGAATGCAGGACGGACAACTCCAGACGACAGAGTGAGGAACGAGGTGATTTATTGAACCTAAATCATACTATTACCAAGAAGACAGAAATAAACAAAAGAAAAACGTGCCGATCGCTCGGGAAGCTAGGGCAATAACCTAGCACAGGAAACACAGGAGCAGGACACAGGATAATGGGAACGTAACAGCTGCGTATAGCAAATAATGAAGCCATGACGAGTGACCGGAAAAGGCCGGCTTAAATAGAGTTTCTGATGAGACGTAAAAGGCAGGTGAAAATCATAAGTTACCATGGTAACTAAACAAACTCACCGGTGCACAAACAAGAACAAAAGGAGTCCAGATCATGACATGATGAACATCTTGAACCCTTATTTATTTTTTTATTTTTTTTATTGAGACAAATATTATTTATGTATTCATTATTTTTTTGCTTGTATTTTATTTATTTATTATTTATTTGTTTACTGTTATGTTACAGAGAACAAGGAAATTGGACAACATTGCTGTGGTATGAAAAGGGGTAGGAATAAATAAGCTCTGCTTCTTCCTACTCCTTTTCAGACATGCTGTAATGAAACAACTGGAATTGTTTGATGCATTACATTGTATCTTATGCATGTTCGAAATAAACTGAAACTGAACTAAATTTTTGGGTGAGGATTTGATTCATAATCGATACTCAATTCAACAAGATTCTTGATTCAAACTAATTTTTGCAATGTCTTACTTGGTATAATAATAACAACAACATCTTAATAAAACAGCTTAAAGGTTACAAAACCTCCTTTTTGCTGTTGACATATGACACATAAGTGCACCAAGTAAGCATCGAGATGGCCTAAAACTTTTTTTTCATTTTGTATAAATTCGTAAAAAAAAAAAAAAAAAAATATATATATATATATATATATATATATATATATATATATATATATGAAAATTACTAATAAAAATTAGGATTCAAATGTGATGAAAAAAATGTTTAGCACCCTGTGACGGACTTCCTGCCGTCCATGTGTGGGTTGTCGTGACGATGGACACAGGACACATCGTAGCAGGTCTGATTTGTGTTTATTATTTCAACAACCACTTTATCCTCTTGCCTTGTGGTCGCGCCACTTTGCAGTGCGCGGGCGTTTCCTGCTTCTGGCCGCGAGGCACCTTGCGGTGTCCCAGGTTTGCGTCTGCGGCGGGGGCTCATCGTCTCTCGGGTCTTGGTTGTCGTGCTCGTGGTCGGTGTCGTCAGCTGGTTCTTTCTCCTCTCTCTTCCCTCTCCTCGTGCCCCCTTCGCCTCTCTTATAATCTAGCCGCAGATGGAGAGATTGTGAGCCGGTGTGGGTTGTACACACCTGATTGAAATTGCCGCTCTCGTGCTGCTCAGCGTGCTGCTCAGCGTGCGTCACGCCTCTCCTCGCCGCCGCAGGCCCCGCCTCCTGGCCTCCCTCTTGGCCAAAGCTGTTTCTCTCAGCCCGCTGTCGGCCCGTCGGCTGCGTCTCTTCACACACCCCTTATTATTATGTACCCTATAAAAATAACAATACATATTTGACTTATGATTTTAAAGCAAGTAATCTATCAATTTGCACGTACAAAAATCAAATAACCAATTACACAGGCAATAATACATTGAGGCAATTATACTTTTATGTTCTTACAATCACTTTTACAATTGGCCCTGAGGGCAGCCATGACTGCTATGTGGCCCTCCATGAAAACGAGTTTAAAACCCCCCGGGTATACATCATGTATTGTTTGACGTATAAATAATGCTGACGTTGCTTTCGTTTATTACCTTTATTTTCATGTGGTATACGCCCAACACATAGCATACCCTGTACCATGAATTGATTAACCTGGACCCCGACTTAAACAAGTTGAAAAACTTATTCGGGTGTTACCATTTAGTGGTCAGTTTTACGGAATATGTACTGTACTGTGCAATCTAGTAATAAAAGTTTCAATCAATCAATCAATCAAACCGTGCTAACATTGCTCACAATACCGTCATAGATTGTCACGCAACATGTTGTGGACTGTTTGTGGAATAATTAAAAATAGTGTATGATGTAGCAGTGGGACTTAGCTTAGCACTAGCTCTTTATAATAAACATGCTTCACTAATTCGAGTATTTGGCAAGCGCCGTTTTTTCCTACTAATTTTGGCGGTCAATGAACTCACTGTAGTTTGTTTATATGTATAACTTTCTTTGACTTTCTAGTAGTGTTTCATGCCACTTCTTTTTCTGTCTCATTTTGTCCACCACACTTTTAACGTTGTGCATGAATGCACAAAGGTGAGTTTTGTTGATGTTATTGACTTGTGTGGAGTGCTAATCAGACATATTTGGTAACTGCAAGCTAATCGATGCTAGCATGCTATTTAGGCTAGCTATATGTACATATTGCATCACTATGCCTCATTTGTTGCTATATTTGAGGTCATTTAGATTTCTTTAAGTCCTCTTAAATCAATTTATATCTCATGACACACTATCTGTATGTAATATGGCTTTTATTTTTTGCGGCTCCAGGCAGATTTGTTTTTGTATTTTTGGACCAATATGGCTCTTTCAACATTTTAGGTTGCCGACCCCTGCCCTAGTGTGTGAATGTGAGTGTGAATGATGTCCGTCTATCTGTGTTGGCCCTGTGATGAGGTGGTGACTTATCCAGGGTGTACCCCGCCTTCCGCCTGAATGCAGCTGAGATAGGCTCCAGCGACCCCAAAAGGGATAAGTGGTAGAAAATGGATGGATGTAAGACAAAACATGTTTTCAGTTATTTCACCTTTTGTTGTGAAGTACACAACCCCACATGTGTTCATTCATAGTCTTGATGCCTTCAGTGACAATCTACTATTTATCTATCGATACAAACGTTTGGCCTGTACTGCATATACATACATATATATATATATATATATATATATATATATATATATATATATATATATATATATATATATATATATATATATATATATATATATATATATACATACATATATATATAGGTGCGCATATATATATATATATATATATATATATATATATATATATATATATATATATATATATATGTATATATATATATATATATATAGATATATATATACATATATATATATATATATATATATATATATATATATATACACACACATATGCGCACCTACACAATTGCCAATGTATATTTATATTTTTGTGTGCTTTAAGTTTTTCGATTTTTTCCCAACTTCTGAATCCATAAAGTGAGAAAGGTGGCATCTGATTCGACTGAAAATAGTGTGAGTTTGTCCTGGCTAATTGACTTGCAATAAAAACACAAAACTCCCTTCTGTACTGAATCCTAACAAAGCCAAGGTAAGTTCTTGTACCAGTTTTCTTGGAAACTTTAAAAGAGCGTCAATGAATGTTGGGTACGGCTGATACGGCTCTGTCTTCTGCCTATTGACTTCAAAGTCTCCATGCTGTCAAACGCCCTAAAATGAAAAGTCACTGAACTACACTTATTAGAACCAAGAAACACAATTTTCCACTTTTTTGTCCACTCTTCTAAAATGTCTGCTTTACTCTATTTTACCTGTCAGTTTGCTCCTGTCTCTCCTTCACTTTGACTGCCTGCCTCTCGCTGTGATGTTCCTGCATGGATGTATTTACAACAGACACTATTTCTTATAGTAATGTACTATAAAATGTGAAATTTAAGCCTGGTCAGTGGCCTGGTGGTTAGAGTGTCCGCCCTGAGATCGGTAGGTCGTAAGTTCAAACCCCGGTCGAGTCATACCAAAGACTATAAAAGTGGGACCCATTACCTCCCTGCTTGGTACTCACCATCAAATGTTGCAATTTGGGGTTAATTCACCATAATGACTCCAGAGCGTGGCTACCGATGCTGCTCACTGCTCCCCTCACCTCCGAGGGGGTGGAAAAAGACAATGGGTCAAATGCAGAGAGTAATTTCACCACACCTAGTGTGTGTGTGTCACTATCAGTGGTACTTTAATGCATCTTAATAAAATCAATGATCTTATTATAATCAATAATATTATTTTGAAATCTTTTTTTACACCCTGAAGCTCCACCTGTCACTCCTGACTTTATAAGTTATTCTCATTGAAAATAAAAATGTTTTTAAAAAAAGCAATACCAGGCTAATATGTAGTTCACTTATTCATAACCTCTCCTGAGCTTTTTCATTCCATTTTTAATTTATTTCATTACTTTGACTGCCTAACGGTGTGTAAACTTTTTGACTCAGGGTCTACATTGGCTTTTGAAATTTGACAGATGGGCCGGGCGAGCACATGATGCATTTCAAAGCATATGAAATCTGTTGGAATTAGGAGTAGGCTTGTCAAACATGGGCTATTTTAATCACAATACATCTATTTTCATCAATATCATACCATCAAAGAAACATAAAAATTATATTAAAGGGTTAAAGGTTACATTCTATGTTAGTGGGAGCAGTGTTCTTAATCAGTCATTTGTGCCAGTGCCTAGAAGTCAAGTATCATTTGTGGCAATTCTCAAAACAAATTCTCAATTCTGTTTTAATATTTGGCGGACTGGATCAAAGGGATCATCGGGCCGGATGTGGCTTGCAGGCTGTAGTGAAGTGAAGTGAATTATATTTATATTGCTCTTTTCTCTAGTGACTCAAAGTGCTTTTACATAGTAAGACCCAATATTTAAGTTACATTTAAACCAGTGTGGGTGGCAATGGGAGGAGGTGGGTTAAATGTTTTGCCCAAGGACCCAACGGCAGTGACTAGGATGGCGGAAGCGGGGATCAAACCTGGAACCCTCAAGTTGCTGGCACAGTCACTCTACCAACCGTAATATACCACCCAACGAATAACAATAGTAGAATGCCCACCCCTGAGTTTATGTAGATCAGGGGTGTCAAACTCATTTCAGCACACGCGGGCCGGACTATTAAAATCATGGCATTAAAACGAAAAAAATAAAGACAACTTCAGAGAGTGAATGAATGTTTATAACTGAATATATTTACATATTCATAAAAATGTGCTTTATTTTGTTTTTGTTTTTTTCTATGAATTAAGTAACGTTTATGTCAACCTGTTTCGAAAACACAATATAGAATGTGAGATATAACAGGATAATGTTTACATTTATCATTTGTTTACAAAACGCTTACAAAAAAGCGGGACCCCCAAAAGGTACTGTGGGACCCTATTTTCATGACTTGATGGGGCACCCCATTTTCAAAATTCCTAGCGCCAACACGGATGGAGTATTGTTGCGTGCAAAACAGCAGCAGGAGGCTGTGGTCTGCGGGCCGGTTTTGATACTAATCAAATATCATCCTGGGGGCCATAGATAATTCATTCGCGGTCTTTGACTTTGACACCCCTGATGTAGATCATTTAACTGTAAAACATTATTGTACATCATATTTAATAGAGGACTTAGACTTCCTTTTACTGCCATTCAAATTTGAACTTTACAGTACAGATGATATATATGTATATATATATATATATATATATATATATATATATATATATATATATATATACACATACACACAGTGGGGCAAAAAAGTATTTAGTCAGCCACCGATTGTGCAAGTTCTCCCACTTAAAATGATGACAGAGGTCTGTAATTTTTATCATAGGTACACTTCAACTCTGAGAGACAGAATGTGAAAAAAAAATCCAGGAATTCACATTGTAGGAATTTTAAATATTTTTTTTGTAAATTATGGTGGAAAATAAGTATTTGGTCAACCATTCAAAGCTTTTACTGACGGAAGGAGGTTTTGCCTCAAAATCTCACGATACATGGCCCCATTTATTCTTTCCTTAACACGGATCAATCGTCCTGTCCCCTTAGCAGAAAAACAGCCCCAAAGCATGATTTTTTCCACCCCCACGATCACAGTAAGTATGGTGTTCTTGGGATGCAACTCAGTATTCTTCTTCCTCCAAATATGACGAGTTGAGTTTATACGAAAAAGTTCGGTTTTGGTTTCATCTGACCACATGAAATTCTCCCAATCCTCTGCTGTATCATCCATGTATCCATTTTGGTATAAACTCAACTCGTCGTGTTTGGAGGAAGAAGAATACTGAGTTGCATTCCAAGAACACCAAACTTACTGTGAAGCATGGGGGTGGAAACATCATGCTTTGGGGCTGTTTTTTCTGCTTTATCAGTATTTATTGCCACCTTTCCCAACTTCTTTGACACGTGTTGCTGGCATCAAATTCTAAAGTTAATGATTATTTGCAAAAAAAAAAAATGTTTATCAGTTTGAACATCAGATATGTTGTCTTTGTAGCATATTCAACTAAATATGGGTTGAAAATGATTTGGAAATCATTGTATTCTGTTTATATTTACATCTAACACAATTTCCCAACTCATATGGAAATGGGGTTTGTATATATATATATATATATATATATATATATATATATATATATATATATATATGC
Source organism: Nerophis ophidion (assembly GCF_033978795.1). Classification (NCBI taxonomy): domain Eukaryota; kingdom Metazoa; phylum Chordata; class Actinopteri; order Syngnathiformes; family Syngnathidae; genus Nerophis; species Nerophis ophidion. The sequence continues at coordinate 44,611,393 of NC_084614.1, forward strand.
AGCCCAGCGCCCGGGCAAATATTTTTTAACCTAATGCAGCCCTCGATTCAAAAAGTATGGGGACTCTTGCATCAGATTTTTGAATAGCTTTAAATTTTGCTTTAATGGCAAAACATAAGCTTTTGGAAATGTGCTGGCTTACCTGACACAAAACCTGGGATAGTCACATGACAACCACCCCAAAATGTTCCCTGTAAGTCACTTTGTGACTAAAAAAGTTCAAGATAATCACAAAGTTGTATAGAACACACTTTACCACATTTAGAATGCTGTATCATTTATTTTTGAATATCAGCAAGATTCTTATTGGCCAAGCACACATTTCGTCCAAACCATGTTGAAAGAATCCGGTCTGGTCCAGTCACACTGTTCATTAGGAAATACCCACACGGTGCCAACATCTCATGAGTTTTTTTTCTACAAAGTTCACAGACACTCTTATCAATTGGAGATACGATCCAACGAGACAATATTGGCTTTGTATGGATGACAGTAATTAAATAATAACTGGACCATACTCTGTTCCCTTTGGACTTCTTTTGGAAGTCAATGTTTGACTGGCTTGAATGATCGCAAACAGAATTATGGATGACTTTGATATGACTGACAGAGTTAGTTCCAAATGTTTAAAAATGGGATAAACATCTGGGTAAAAACACAATTATCTAGTAGGGTGTATTGGTAATATTATCGTAGTTTGGTACATACTAGTGTTGTCCTGATACCAATATTTTGGTACCGGTACCAAAATGTGTTTTGATACTTTTCGATACTTTTCTAAAAAAGGGGACCACAAAAAATTGCATTATTGACTATCTTAACAACAATCTCAGGGTACAAAAGGGAAATTAAGAATTTAAAGGTTCTTAGTCAGATATTTAAAATGGAATGCCTCCTGAAGTTGGTTTTCTATTGAGAAAATCGGAGAAACCTCATCTACCCCTGAGTTGCCTTTTAAAGATGGCTGCTCTGAGTGTAAACAATATTAAAAGCGGCTGTAATAATCGTTATAAACTTTTCTGAATAGTTTTTGTCAGTGTAACTCCCTCCACATAGCACTGACACAATAGCATTCTTTGACTGATTTATTGAAGGCTTTCTTTCCCTTCAATTCACCGTGAAAACTGTTGATAAAATAAAGCACGTTACAAACGTAAAAATAACATGCACAGCATGTGGCTCAAACATTTTACCGAAGTAAAATACAAACAGAAATGACAAATACCTCGTTGGCCTGCATGCTTCCTTTAGGAGGAAATTGTGATCTTCTGGCTGTCATAGCCCAAACGCTGAAAGTCCTTGTGACACTTTTTAGTCCTTGTTACGATCAGTCGCTCTCTATATCCTTTCTCATTGCATCAAACAGATGTTCACTCATACCCGGAAGTAGCTTCCTTATATCCGTTCACAGACCAATCGAGACACTTCAAAACAAACGCATGCCCACAAACCCAACAAAAAGGCATGAAATTACATTTTTAACCATAGTAACTTAAATAAAGCTTTCTTATGAACTTTTATACATTTTGATTTAAATTCCCTTTTATGAACTTAACTTATTCTGTTTTAAGAGAAATAAAACAAATTATAATAATTACTAGTAGCAACAGTTAGAGTCAAACTAAATCATTTGTACATAATGTATTTTTTGACCTATGTGTTAAGAATGTGAATCTTACAACAACTCACAATGTGATTGGATTTTCGATTTTTGGGGTGACGATATATTATTTGGTAAATCAGTTAAAATTATAATTGAACCTTTTTTAAAACAAGTTACAAATCCAACTTTGAGCTGCTGTTGTATGACGTACTCTAAAGTGCCGCAAATAACCACGGAGATGGCCTAAAAAATGTCTTTAAAAATTTTCTCTTCAAAAAACTACAAATAAAAAATTTAACCAATTCTTGCAAAATTTAAATTGATTTTAAATTAGGAATAAATAACAATAATAATATTTTTTCAGCACTCTTATGTGTGTATATATATATACTGTATATATACATATATATATATATATATATATATATATGTGTGTGTGTGTATGTATATATGTATGAGTGTGTATATATATGTCCATATATATATATGTACAGTATATATATATACATATACACACATATGTGCATGTGTGTTTATGTGCGTGTGTATGTTTGTGTATATGTAGTGGTGGTTTGTTTGTGTTTCTTCCCCTATTGTTTCATTCACTGCCTTTGCTGCCAATCAACCGTTTCCTGTTCCCAGCTGCTCATCATTTCACCTGTTAATTAGCCAGCCAATCCCTGTCCACCAATTATCCTCCCATCCTGATTAAAACCACCTGCTCACCACTGGATCAGGTGGATTCTTTTTCTGCCATGCTGTCTGGAGCCTTGATAGACTACTTGATTTTTCTATTGTCAGATCTACTTTGTCTTTGACGCTACTTTGTTTTTGTACCCATTTTTGTTAAGCTCTTTGCATAACTTGTGTCACTTGTTTTTTTGACCACATTTGTTTTTTACCTTTCAACTGTCAGTGTTTCGTAAGTATCTGTTTAGTGTGCAGCCTAGTCTTGGGAAAGGTTAGACAGAGGCCTCTATACACTACACACGTAGGATTTGTTTGTGTATAAAGACACCAGGCTTAGCTGTGGCTGTCACCCTTGTAGGTTTTGGACCCCCTCTTTGGCGAGAGTAGTTAGGTGGGTTTTTGTTTTAGGCTAATTAAATAGCTGTATGTGTGCCTTACAATACAAAGGTTGTGGGTTCGATTCTGGGCTCGGGATTTTTCTATATGGAGTTTGCATTTTCTCCCCGTGAATGCGTGGGTTCCCTCCGGGTACTCCAGCTTCCTCCCACTTCCAAAGACATGCACCTGGGGATAGGTTGATTGGCAACACTAAATTGGCCCTAGTGTGTGAATGTGAGTGTGAATGTTGTCTGTCTAACTGTGTTGGCCCTGCCATGAGGTGGCGACTTGTCCCGGGTGTACCCCTCCTACCGCCAAATGCAGCTGAGATAGGCTTCTACAAGCAGTAGAAATGGATAGGTGGATAGTTAGTAATCTTACCTTTTTCAAATGTATCTTTTGGTATGTTTTGTTCATTCCTTTGACAGCACCTGTATTCCCAAGCTAGGCTAGTGTGGTTTCTTGTTGTAACCCCCCATGGTTACCTTTCAGTAACACTAGTTTTGTTTTCAAATATTGGCTTCAGTGTCTTTAGTTTACACCTAATTTAGTTTACACAATTATATGTTGTGTTTTCCTAAGATCCCTAGACTCAGAGCCATTTGGGAATGTAACATAAATTGGGGGCTCGTCCGAGTTTTCTTGAATGTGAAATTTGTTTGCCGTACTTGTGTGTGCGATAGACCACAAAAGCGTGAGTATTTGGATTAGTAAACCGTCGGAAAAAGCATTTGAAAGCTGCCGTAAGGCAGATTTAATTTTGATTGCGGCACACTATGACGGACATTAGTAATGTCTCTATGAAAAAGGACAAAGTCCAAGACGTGGGACCAGCTAGTCACACTTGGTGTTTTCTCTGTCCTCAGTTGCTCCCAACTCTGATGCAGCAGTGGATGCTTCTGTCTGTAGTCCTCTTGTTTCAGACGATGAGGCCGTAGGCAGACAGTGGCGGATGCTGGTCTTTCAAGGAGGGGAAGCTCAATATCTGCCTCGTCACGACAGGGTTTTTGCAGCTTGCTGCCGGTTTTGTTCTCCCGAGATGCAGACGGACCACTCGGGACGTAGAGTGCAGGTCGGAACATGATTTATTCCTCAAAATATCAAAGTAGTACAAAAAATGGAAAATGAGTCACACTCGAAACTAATGCTACTATTTAGCATGGACTATGGACAAGGAATACTCACTAACTCTGGCATGAAACAAACACAACTTACGTAGCAGGTTGCATGAAGCAAACAATGACGCCCACCCGACTGACTAGTAAAGGCTAGCTTAAATAATGCCTCTGATTAGTGCTCGGGAAGCAGGTGAGCGGGCATACACTAATCAGAGACAGGTGGAAATAATAAGTAACCATGGTAACTAAAACAAACAAGGGTGCACAAAAACAGGAACTAATGGAGTCCAAAACTAACAGAACATAACAAAAAATGATCCTGACCATGGATCATTACAGTACCCCCTCCTCAACAACAGATTCCAGATGTCCAACAAAACAAGGCAAGATCAAGAGTCATGGTAGGGCGGAGGGGGGACTTGGCGGTGGGTCGCCAGACCAAGTGTCCCCGCAACCAGCGAGGGAGAGTCAGGTGGCGGCGACGCGTTGAACTTGGGGAGGTGGGCGACCTGCGAACGGCCACATCCGTTGCCGACGAGGAAGTGGGCGGGAGTGACGCCAGAACCTCAGCAGTCTTTGAGTCGTGCCCCCAAGTCCTGGGCGTCGCTGCTGTTGGCGCCAAAGACGTCCATGAAACATCCAGAGACAAGGAGGCAGGCACGTCGTCGGTGATACAGGGGTGGAAGCAACAGACGTCGTCGGGGCAGGCGTGGAAGCAGCAGACGTTGACGAGGCAGGCGTGGAAGCAGCAGGCACGAGGCAGGCGTGGAAGCAGCAGACGTCGACGGGGCAGTCGACGGGGCAGGCGTGGAAGCAGCCGATGTCGACGGGGCAGGCGTGGAAGCAGCCGATGTCGACGGGGCAGGCGTGGAAGCAGCAGACGTCGGCGAGGCAGGAGTGGATGTAGTAGACGTCGTCAAGGCAGGCGTGGAAACAGCTGACGTCGTCAAAGCAGGCATGGAAGCAGCAGCTGGGGCTTGCCGTGGTGCAAGTTCGGGTGCTAGCCCTGGTGCAGCAACTGGTGCTAGCCGTAGTGCAGCAACTGGTGCTAGCCGTAGTGCAGGTTCGGGTGCTAGCCATGGTGCAGGTTCGGGTGCTAGCCATGGTGCAGGTTCGGGTACTAGCCTTGGAGCAGAAAAGGGTGCTAGCCTTGGAGCAAGTTCGGGTGCTCGCTTTAGAGCAAGTTCAGGTGCTAGCCTTGGAGCAAGTTTGGGTGCCAGCCTTGGAGCAAGTTTGGGTGCTAGCCTTGGAGCAGAAGTAGTGCTAGCCTTGGAGCAGAAAGGGGTGCTAGCCTTGCATCTCGGAGTGACTCAACACGCACACATGATGCGTTTCCAACATGAAAATCTCTCCTCTAACAAGTCCTTAATGATTGGGGTCTTGTGGGTGAAGTGCACTGGTGGGGTCATTTCCGACATCTAAAAATGTTTCCCAAACGATTTAAGGATTTCTTCTGCGTCAAAAGTTTTTAAAAAAATCCTCCGCAATACAAAAAAATTACATTTTGTATTTGATATTTGCAATATCTGCAAATAATTGCTGCATTGTAACATTTGGAAGTGTGTGTTGCAGCTCAGTGCAAGTTCTGACTCTGTTGACCAATCAGATTTATTGTCACATGCTCTTCATCCCAGACAGTTGGTACAGTATTTGATGGTGATGAAACCTTGACTTGTGTCATCACTCTAACTTTGCTACACTGCCATTAAGTACACACGGCCAAGAGAAACACAAACCCTCTAAAAAGTGACTTTAGTGTGGATCAGGGGCCATTTGTGCAAGATAAAATGACAGCAAAGATAAAAAGATGCAAAAATGTAAGACAAATTTCAAATGTTGATACCAAGAACACTGAAAATAGGAATAGTTGGCTTTAACACCGATAACACAAAAATATATACAAGCTATTTTGTATTCATATTAGCATATGTATGTTGGATTGGTTTCTGGTTATTCCGCCAAATTTATGAAATGTAAATGTTTTTTAATTTGAGTGGTGTCCCTGGGTTTTCAATAAGTCCATTAACACACAACTGACCCCTTTTGAAATTTTTTTGAAATATTCCACAAGTTGCATCATTGACCACCTCCATAGGCTAAACGTAACTTCACATATTTATTTTTCTGTATATTCTCATCACATATAATTATGCCTAGGATTTAAAATCCCAGCACCTAATCTCCATCCATTTCCTACCGCTTATTCCCTTTTGGGGTTGCGTGGGGCGCTGGCGCCTATCTCAGCTACAATCGGGCGGAATGCGGTGTACACCCTGGACAAGTCGCCACCTCATCGCAGGGCCAACACAGATAGACAGACAACATTCACACTCACATTCACACATTAGGGCCAATTTAGTGTTGCCAATCAACCTATCCCCAGGTGCATGTCTTTGGAAGTGGGAGGGAAACCACGCAGTCACGGGGAGGACATGCAAACTCCACACAGAAATATCCCGAGCCTGGGATTGAACCCAGGACTGCAGGACCTTCGTATTGTGAGGCAGACGAACTAACCCCTCTGCCACTGTGAAGCCGCACCTAATATCAGTTACCTAAAATATTTCTGTGTTATTTTGCTTCATTTCAATCACTGTGTTCTGTTTCAAGTCGTCATCCTGTCAGCATAAATGGCATGCGGCTATAATTCATGTATTGGTACAGTAATTCTATGCTTAAAAACTTACTCATGTTAAAATCAGTACTGTTACTCATATGAGTCTTTACCCTAAGAACCGTGTACAAAAAAGATTGAACAATACACACTCCAAAAAGTTAAATATCTGTTTTTCAGTTTATTTTGAAAGCAAATGAAACAAATGGCACTGCCAAGTGGAATTACCCTTTTAGGCATTTTTTTTTGGACATTATAAAAATATCAAAATAGCCTTCCAATATGTTAATTACTCTGTATGCGGCCAACTGTGGAAAATGTTTGGACACCTTTTGATTTACTGGCATAATTAATCATACAGTTTGTTACACAGCCAAGATCCATTTACCTACTTTCATTACAGTGTCAGAGATGCTTTGGGTTTGGACAGCCAATGAAATGAAATATATTTTGTCATGCGGAGGCTGTGGTCTGCAGAAATAAATAGCAATGCACGGTTTCTCCTCATCAGACAAAGTGGAGGTGTGTGTCCTTGTCTACACCATAGTTTGTCTTGTGCTCCTCAAACAGGTTGCTTAGTTGGTCCATGTACAGCTGGTGAAGGGCATCAAGCTCCTCGGACGTTGGTTTGTTGTTCTTCTCCACCCTGATAGGCCGTCCGACTGCACACAGGAGACAATTACAACCCGGTCAGAGAACATACATTTCTTGGACAACCAACACAGGTACATTTTGTTGATGACTAGACTAAAGATGTCCCACGTTGTCACGAGCAGGAACTCATCAAACCTGCAAAACATCATTTAAGACAGGGGTCGGGAACCTTTTTGGCTGAGAGAGCCATGAAAGCCAAATCTTTCAAAATATATTTTCGTGAGAGCCATATAGTATTTTTTTAACACTGAATAGAACTAGATGCGTGCATTTTTAAGACCGACATTTTTAGAGTATAATAGGTCTCTTATTCTTTTTAACAACATTGTTATTCTAAAGGTAACCAATAATATACTTAATACTTCTCCCTCCTGTTTATCAAATAACTTTCCCAGATTCTTCTCATCCCCAATAACTTCTTCTTGCGATTTTCAGTTAATGGTTAATTTCCCTAGGGCCAAGTTATCTTTACACTCAAAGTTCAACATCAATTTTTCTCTCATCGTTACTCGGGTCTGCATCAGGAACACCATTTAGGTATGTATCCCCATCATCAGATTCATCTTCCTTATCGTCCACCAGGAGGTGCATCTGAACAGCTTTATCATCTGCTGGGCTAATCGCTGTGGTAATCAGACGGTTAAGCAGATAATGCAGACAGGGAATACAACAACATCCACACAACGTCAGTATTGCTACAAACACGGCCATAGATACTAGAATTGATGATACCAAGGACTTGTATTTGCCGAACACGTCCATCCACCCATCCCACATAGACGTATCTATGCCTGCGTGCTCTTTCATTTTACCGTTGAGGGTGCGAAGGCCTTCCAGTGCTTTGGTCAGGCTACCTTCCGCATCAGTGTTGTTTGGTATGAACGTGCAACACTGTTCACCAAATATTGTGCACACACCCCCTCTTTCCGCTAACAACATGTCCAGCGCCATCCGGTTTTGAAAGGCCATAAGGGAGGTGGCGGCGAGTTCATCAGCGACGGCTTCAAGTCCGGCCTGTGTCCAATTTCCTAATCTCTGTACGTTGAAGTGAACATAGTTTATTCTGTCAACATTCTTGTTAATCGTACACCACCAGCAGAGGGATGATTCGAATCCAGCTGCAACTTGATTTACCAATTTATAGTCGTCAGGTACACCTCTTGGGACACCTATTGCATCGATTTAAGTTGGATCTCCAACACGTTGCCAGGTTACATCACGTTTAGTTATTTTCCAATGTTCAGGTGTCAAACTGTTCAGTCGTGTTAACAATTCTCGTGCTGTTGTGGGGTATATGGGGGTGGGCAGGAGCAATGTGATCAGAGCACAAAGTCCTGTTACATTTTTCGGTAATCGGTCATAGATTCTTTCCTCACCGCACCACCACCACACATCACCTCGTGATACTGGTACAAATATTGATACATTTATTATGTGTAAGCAGTTATCTTATAAGTTTCCTGTTGTACATGTCAATGCAGTTATAATTAGCTTTTTTTTTTTTTTTTACATATTTATCAAATATTGGTTTCTGTTTTGTGTCTTTAGCTACAAGGTCAATTTTGTTTTGCTCATTACTTCAATTAAACCTTTTTTAACTCATCTTGAGTAATTTCCTGGGCTTTTACATACAACACAATCAATTTGTGTAGCCTTTCCAACTTGCTCTGTCATAAGGAACAAATTAATTTGCCAAAACAGGAACCAATTATTATCAAACTTTGACACACATATGGTATGCTTACAACTCTGACAGTGGAATTTGTAGTGTGCTAGTTAAAATGTCCCTTTGATAACACAACTACAATCCCAAATACTTTTTTCCCCATTATATGACCTTTTTACAAGGTGCTAAGCGTACTCAGCTTGGTCTTTCCACTATCTTTCAAATGGTGTCTTAGTTGTTTACAACTTCTCTCCCCCCTTGGATAATGCCAATGTTTCCTTTTCATTGATTTTTCCAAATTTTGTAAGCTGATAAGGTCTTCCAAATATTATTTGAAATGGTGTTAGTCCTGTTGTACTTGAAATGTTCATTTACTGTACATTTTTACTAACTCTTTGCATAATGCTTTTGTTTCTATTAGCGCATCTGCTTTTCCTTTAGGAACTATTTCTACCCACTTTGAAAATGCATCTACTATGACCAGACAATAATCTTTTCCTCCATTCTTATTTAGTTCAATAAAATCCATGCATAAATGTTGTATACAATTTTTTTTTATTTTTTTTTTATATGAATTAAACTATAGAAAGTATAGTACTTCTATATGAGTCTAGTCATGTCCCTCCTGTTGAGCCATAAGTTCACCTATGGCTCAAAATTGCTACCCACTTATACAGATTTTTTGGTACGATTAGTTTATTGTCTGGACATACACAGATGTCTTCTTTATACAATGTGACTCTGTTTTTTTTATTAATTTTTCCTTTTCTTTTGGAGTACTTTGTTGTTGCATGTATTTTAGTATATCATTATTCATGTCATTAATTTGTAATTTGAAATTTGTATTTCTTTTTCTGTTCCTTGTTTTGCTGCTCTGTCAGCAAACACACCTCCCAGTGACACTGCATCTGCTCCTTTGGTGTGTGCTGCACATTTGCATATTGCTATTTTAGCTAGTAGCTATACTGCTTTTACTAATTATTTTTTTTTTCTACTAGTTCTCCATGTTTTACAGGTTTTCCTGTTGACGTTATCATTCCTATATTCTTCCAGTGTTATGCAAATGTGTGCACTGTTGAAAATGTGTATTGGCTATCTGTGTATATTGTGACCTTTTGATCTTTCATTACTTTACATGCTTCTATTAGTGTTACTAATTCTGCAGCTTGCATTGAGTAATTTGATGGTCATTTGATAGCTTTCACAATTTTCGTTGCTGTAACAACCACACATCCTATTATATTTTTATTTCACAGAATGCTGCTTCAGCTTCTGAATTCCTACTCTACAGACATTTTTTACGTTAATTTACTTCACAGAGCTACTACTTTAGCATACTTTGGTATCCAACTTCTACAGTAATGAATTAATCCTAAATATTACTTAATTTGCTTCTTTGTTTGTGGTTTTTCTACTTTCCACAATAGTGCGTCCATCTTTGTTTAGACAATGTCCTCCATACGTTACTTCTGTTTTGCATAATTGGACTTTTATTTTGCTTACTTTGAAACCTTCACTATGTCGATGATTCAATAACGCTAATGTTATTTTTCTCTTAATTCAAATTTTATACATATTACTTAATGTAATTTTTTTAAAGTAACATTTTAAACTCACTTAACTGTCTATACGCCACTTAATCTATACTTTTACACTCAGAATTTACATTCTTCCAATCGTTTATATTTTTTATTTTTTATTCTTATTTGCAATTATTATTCAACAATATTCAAAGCAAATAGTTGTCTAATTGCTAACTGATAGTTGTTTTAATTGACATGTCTCCTTATTTATTCTATTTCATGTTAATGTTTTATCTTAGCTCAACTTCCAGATGTATGGTGTACTGCAAATGTCTAAGACATAATTTAACCTAAAAATGTTATACTATACTTCAAAGTTAAACTTACTTTAAACTTACATGTAAAACATTCATCTTCACACCTCCCCCCAATGCACCACACACACACATACACACACACACACGCACACACACGCACACACAGTTGTGTGTGAGTGCGTGCTTGCCCTCCTAAGGGCAAAGATCAGCAACACTTGAAGAGCGTTTCTTTTTTTTTTTTCCTCTTCTTTCCTCAGCTAATAAAAATGTTTATCACTTTATCAACTGTTATTATAGTTATTAATCTAAGTTTTTATTTGTTCCATTATTTTAAAAATTTGCATGTATAACAGCGCTATTTATATACACAAACATACATGCATATCTTCAGTCTACAATTTCTTCATATCTTATTTCAATACCCCCACATTATCTCTATCGTACGCATTAGTTTATTCCATTTTGCATTAATTCTTATTGATTTCTTCTCATTTTTATCTATTTTTACTATTATCTCACTTTACCACTTTGAGATTTTCTCCTATTTTAATTTTATTTTTAACCTATTTTTATTCTTTTTGAAGCTTTAGGTTTTTTACACAATTTGTACCTGGAAAGATACACACTTAAACACATACTAACAAACAAACTTGCAGCGATCTTACCACTAATGGCATACGCTGACAACATGACTAATTGGTGTCGTCTTTTAACAGTCATGCTGAGTTACTTTGATTGTTAATTTTTATTTTTATTTTTCTCAGGACAGTCTCTTGCAAAATGTCCTTCTCTGCCACAACACCAACAAGCAGTGGGGTGTAACAGCTGTTGTTGTTGCTGTCTTTTATTTTATTTTATTTTATTTTCAGGACAGTCTCTTGCCAAATGTCCCTCTTTGCCACAACGCCAACACGCAGTAGGGTGTAACCGCTGCCGTTGTTGTTTTCTTCTATTTTGGTTGAAATAGATTGTAATAGACCATATCAGATCTGCGTTTCTTTGTGTCCCTCTTTCCATTTTGAGAATTTGGTGTAATTCGTCGTCCCCTACAGAGCCGAACTTATAAGGACTACTTTTGTCTTTGTTGTAAGATAGTGGTTTAATTTATTTTTGTGGTACACGTCGCTTCTACTTGAGATTGTTCCACAGTGGAGGTGTCTTGAATAATTCCTCCACAATAACCCACTATTTACTTCTCACAACTTTAATATAGAGTGATAGCCTAATGGCGATTTCTCCCCCACACTCTCACGTTCACACTTTTCAGTATATTGATCGGCGGAAATCTCAATTTTTTAATTGTGGACTCCGACGCACTCCAGATTATTGTTTTTCACAGACAAAATTTCAGTTTTCTGAAAAGACCATTTAAGGTCTGCGTTCTGGGCTCCGTCGTCTCTCAGGAAATGGCTTACAGATTTTTCAATTCATTGTGGGCTCTGCCTCCCCCAGTATTTTATGGCGCACATTCACACGTTTCAGTATATTGATTAGCGGATATTTCAATTTTTCATGTGGATTTTTCATGTTATTGTTGTTTACAGAAAAATTTCAGTTTTCCTGAAAAGACCATTTCAGGTCTGTGTTTTGGACTCAGTCATCCCTCAGGATATGGTTTAAAGATTTTTCAATTCATTGTGGGCTCTGCCTCCCCCAATATGTTTTTTATTGCTATTACGGATGTTCCAGGGCTTTTCTCTTAACACCGAAAGTTGCAAACTTTATCGTAGATGTTCTCTACTAAATCCTTTCAGCAAAAATATGGCAATGTCGCGAAATGATCAAGTATGACACATAGAATGGACCTGCTATCCCCGTTTAAATAAGAAAATCTAATTTCAGTAGGCCTTTAAAAAACAGCGCTTATAATAAAAATATCACTAATACTTGGTAAATATTCAGATCACAAAATGTAAATGGAGTATTGTTGGCACTTTTTGGATGGTTATTCATTGGGTCTTATGGTAGGACTAGACGCAATGGCGTCATGGCTTCTTTTGGCTCGATTGCAAGCGGACTAATACTTACCTTTATTTGCGAGTTAGAATTTATTTCAAAAAACATATATGTTCTTGTTTCTCATAAGGTTTGTAAATTTTGGGAACACTTCCGAAAATAAGTGCGGTTCACCTTTAAAGGCCTGCATGTCACTCACTCTTGTCGGCCAACGACGGCTGTGACCTGTGATTGGAAGGTTTTGACTTCTGTCCAACATGAACTCCATCAACCTTTCACTGCTCACGTGCACTGAAACTAGTGAAGCTCGCCAATATTTGTGACATGCCCAACTTCTGCCAAAATCAAGTTGGGAAATACATGAACTGAAGGACAGTGAGAATGTAGTCTGGTGTGTCAGCTGCCAAGGTCTAAAGCCCGTCTAATGACCGACTGCATGTATTTGCACTCTTTGCAATGGTGCACACAATTTTTGTGTTGTATATAACATGTTGCTTTTTTAAATGTTGAGTATTATTTGAGACAAGAACACATGTGTTTTTTGTGCATTCTAAATTCTCTAAAACAGCTAATACGACACGGCTTGTAATGTAATTAATGAGTTTCATTCAGTCGCCTATTAAACCCTTTAAAAATATATAGTTACATATCTTGACCTGCCTGCATAGTAAACAAGTATTACCACGGCTGTCAAGGCGTGGACTTCGGGGTTTGTGTTCCCTGAAGGCAAAGGAAAGTTGGAGCGGGCAAGGCGTGAAGGTAAGGACATAATTTAATCTTAATTCAAAACACGAACAAACAAAAGGCGCTCACAAGGAGGTACAACAACTTGGCGGTGAAAACAAAACATGCACTAAGGCAGAAACTATGAACATAAAACAAAACTCGATATCTGTGACATGAAAAAACAAAAAAACTTACGTGGCATGGCAAGAAGCATAACTATGGACCGGCATGAGTAACATAGGTAAAGTCGCCAGGCTGACTTCCTGGGAACTTTCGGTTTAAATAATAGTTACATGATTAGTGAAAACAGGTGCGTGACTTGGGGACAGGTGAAAACTAATGGGTTGGCATGGAAACAAAACAATGGAGTGAACAAACAGGAACTAATGGAGTCTTGAAGTAAACTAACACAACTAAACACAACATGATCATCAAGACATGACAACGGCTTACTCGATCATAGAGGTAATGTACTGTAGCTACTGCAGCTCTTGACATACTGATCTGCTTCATCGCCTCATTGTTAGTAAAAGTTTGTGCTAGATTATAAATCATGCCTTGCACTTGTATGGTAGAAGATTGGGGCCAAAGCCGAGAAGTTGGTCAAATTTGAATTAAGACCCGAAGACATTGCTCGAAAGACGCAAAAAGATACTTTTTTGCTCCAAGCATTTTTTACCTGAGGAGTGGGGATTATGATTAACTAAACGGGGAACACAAGTGTCGTGCGGAAAGATACAAACATCCCTGTGAGAAGGTGTGGCTGGCAGACCGGCAGCGAGGCGGGGCACGCCGGGGCCGACTGCGAGATGGCGGGGAGGAGGCGTGGCCGGCGGACCAGCAGTGAGGCGGGGCGTGCCGAGACCGGATCCAAAATGGACATCAGGTGCATGGATAGCCCAGCGGGACACAATTCTGTAATCCCCTGTCACTGTATAAAAGGGCAGCAGCAGAGGAGGACAGGGCAGAAGGAGGCGGAAAACCAGTGCATGCAAAGCGAGAGGCAGACGACGTAAGGCTGAAAAACAAGCGGAAGAACAAATAACTGGATACGGAGCTGAAAAGCGACCCGACAAAAGACTGAGGTTTGTTGAAATAATAAATCAAAGTCACAAAAATGCTCGACATCATGTCTATCTTTGGTGGTCAGTGGAACCCGGAGGAAGAAGTCTTCTCACAATCCCAATAGTTAGCATCCCAGTGAAAGCAGACATTGTACCGTGAGTGATTGTTTTACTATGTTTGTAGTTCTTTTGTTTAGCACTGAGTACTACTACTACATGATGCTTAGTGTTTCACTAGAGCTGTGTCTAAATGTCTAAAACTTGTAGCTCCTTCTCCTTATATATAAAATATAAGGTTTTGGATCATTATTTGTCCCAAAGTAGTTGTTGTTGGCTCTGATGAAGTCTGCCATGGCATGTTATTACACTCTAAAAATGCTGGGTTGAAAACTACCCAATTTAGGTGGTTTACTAACCGGCTGCTGGGTTAATATTAAATGGTAAATGGGTTATACTTATATAGCGCTTTTCTACCTTCAAGGTACTCAAAGCGCTTTGACACCATTTCCACATTCACCCATTCACACACACTGTCAGACACTGATGGTGGGAGCTGCCATGCAAGACCTTAACAACGACCCATCAGGGACAAGGGTGAAGGGTCTTGTTCGAGGACACAACGGACATGACGAGGTTGGTAATAGGTGGGTATTGAACCAGGAATCCCCTGCCGTCCCTTAGATTAGAACCAAACCAACACTGGGTTAATTTAACCCACCAAGATGGTTCTCCTATTCAACCCAGAAAACTGAGTTATGCATTGAACCCAATTGCTGGATCATTTAAACTGCAGTGCTGGGTTGATTCCACCAAGTACATTGGTTATATATTCAACCCAAATTCGGGGTCATTTTAACTGAAAATCTAGGTTAATTCTACTACAAGTACATCAATTGGTTATGTATTCAAACCAAATGCTGGGTTAATTCAACCATATAAATTGGTTATACATTCAACCCAAAGGCTGGGTAATTTTTAATGTAATGCTGGATTTGTCAAATGAGTTGGTGACGAACCCCAAGATGCAGAGAAGGCGGCAGACATTGTGCGGGAAAACATGATTTAATCTTCAAAATTGAAAAAAACACAAACCAGGAACTAGGAACAGGAAACAGGATGTCAGGAAAACAGGAACTGGAAGACGAGGAACAAAAAGACAGCAAGCAACAAACAGCTACAGAATATAGCTTACAGCTTCCGCATATAGCTACACTGACATCGTCAAGTAGAAATGACAGGTAGGAACGACAATAATACAGCACAGACCAGATGGGAAGGCAGGTTTAAATAGCAGCTGGCTGATTGACACCAGGTGTGGCCAGGTGCCAATCAGACACAGCACTCAGGGAGATAGAGGAAACAGAACCAAAACAAGAGTGCTGACAGGAAATACTACACACACAGAGGAAAAACTAAAACACAACCAAACTGTCAGGGGCAAGCCTGACAGGATTATTTCTACCAAATGAATTGGTTATTTTCATTCTCATTCCTACCAAATGAATTGGTTATTTTCATTCTCATTTCTACCGAATGAATTGGTTATTTTCATGTTGTTTGTAGTTCAAACATCATGAAGATTTATGACTCTAATAGGCAGAGGTCAGTATTGCAACTTGTAGTTTTTAAACTATCCACCATCTCTCTTTGTAGACTAGATTCACTACTCTGCATATATGTAGTCTGTGAGTGACTTTGAACTGCTTTCACAAACAGTCACAATTTAATGTGAAGTCCATTTAGCATGGTCTGCATCGGTAAAGATGGTGAAATATTTCAATGCTTTGACACCAGGGTTATGTAAGGGACTTGCCCAAAGACTTATTTCATTAAACATCCTCATTCATAGTTTCACATTTTAATTCTTCTTAAAGGTGTATTTTCACTTTGTTTTTCATTAAAACTTGGTTTGATTGAAATTAAATGTTCCAAACAAGCGAGTATTATAGGTGTTGCATCGAAATAACAATAAATTAAACACTAAATTAATTAAAAACACAAAGTGTAGCTATAATGCACTCTGAGAAAAAGACTCACCCAATGAAAATCAAGCTCAACCCCTATAGGGGGACATCGGCATTGCAACTTGGCAGGGAATCAGTTTTTGGCACCACCCCGATAGCAGCAAATAATAGATTTAAAGTACCAGCAGAGTGGAAAAACAAGTTGGCTATTAATGGAACCTATTATCAAATATATCTGATTTATGACACCAAAAGACTTTTAAAGTTTGCGGATAAATAAATATGATTTAAAGAATATCAATCTCACAGATATTCTCGAGCAATTTTGAGTCAATTAGGAAGCCAGTCACGTGATCCGTGACGTTGTGATGGAAACCACCGATCCCTTCCCCATCGACAACAATGCTAATCAAGCAGACTTTGTAAGAGCCAACGATTACTTTGGGAAAAGTTTTGATCCAGAACCGAATATATTTTTGAGCGTGAACACAAAGAGGATGAGCAACAATTTTTAGACGCCGACTGTTAAACGGGGATGCAGCTTTATGGAAATATTATAGCATTAGCAGCATTGCTAGGTGCTAAATATACAAACTAACCATACTAAACCATTAAAAAACAAACACTTACTCTTCAACTTTAACTTTCGCCAGAATGCTGACCGACGGGACGCTCACATAGTCCCGTTTAGATGAAGATTCAATCACAATCGTCACGAAGGGTTAAAAAAAGATGCCGCAATTATGTGTTTTTCGCCATCTTGGGGGAATATCAAAGTCGACCAGCCTGTCAGTCCACGGCCATATTTTTCTGCTACCAGGTGAGGGATGCATTAATTATAATCTAGAATTTACTTTAGCAAGTATGAGACGAAGCAGAAGCAGCCACCGGCTTAGTGTGGCCTTAATCTAAAACTAGCATTAGCTCACTGCAATCAATGTGCCGCTAAAATAAGCTGTCTGCGTTGGCGCTTATAATAACAATACCACTCATATTTGGTTAATTTTTATATCATCAAATGTAGATGGAGTATTGTTGGTGCTTTCTGGATGTTTATTAGGGGGTATAATAGGCACAAAAGAGGACCCTCTATCTCAGACCTGGGCAAATTAAAGCCCGGGGTCCACATGCGGCCCGTTAAACTTTTCAATGTGGCCCGCCGGACATTCCCAAATAATTTTTTTTGTTTAGATTTTTAAGATGGAAAGCGCAGCTGCCATTATGATGTGCAGTGATGTTTTCTTATGACCGTAAGTCTTGAACTATATTAAGTCTTTTAATGGTTGCAATCTGCACTTTTGCATGATATACTATTTACTATGGTAATCTAATTAGTTACTATGGTAATCCAAGTCACAGCAGCTCAGACGAGGCACCAAGCAGTGTGGGTTGGGAGAGTTTCCACAGAGTGTTTCCATAGCCTGAAATGTGGGTGTCAGGGACGGATGCAGAAGGAGATTTTTACAACAAAGTTCTACAGATTAGTGATATATCAGATATATCAGATAGTAGATGTTTTTATTTAGATTTTTTACCTTTGGCGATCATATTTTGCCGTGTTTGTATATGTTGATGGAGAGGGGGTGTGACGTTCAAATGTTGTCAATATTCAGTGTTTTATCGTTCATAGTTAATATTGTAAATCTCACTTTTCTTTTTCATGTACATTCTGGGTGTCTCGTTCAGTAAAAAAATGTGAAATTCCATTCCGTTTTAAAGGCGGTCTGTCATAACAATTTTAGCATTCAATCAGACATTATTGTAAGGTTTTGTATTAGTGTTCCTAAAAATAAATTCGGCCCCCGGACACATTTTTTTCTCAAAATTTGGCCCCCCGAGTCAAAATAATTGCCCAGGTCTGCTCTCTGTTGACGCAATTTATTTAACCATTTCGAATGCATAGAAAAACAAGCATATGTGTTCTTGTCTTACATAAGGATTGTGTATCCTTCTAATTTTCGCGTATTTCCAGTATGACTGATCCGATGGTATGGTCCGAATGCAGAAGTGTTACTACACCGTTGCCGAAGCTATTTGGAACGGAATATTCAAAAAGGCCGACTGAATTTGAGGCATTTTGTTATGTTTAGACCGTATCTTCTCATGCTTTGCGGATTGTAGATACAATTGGATTTGGTTTGATGGATACAATGATATAAGCACATAAAGTCAACTTGTTTTTCCACTCTACTGGTATGGGGTGCTGAATGTAAAAGTTCCGTCACACTTTTCTAGTTTATACATTTCTCAGATTCAATTTTGTAAGATTTAACTCACTTTTCTCAGATTTAGCTAATTTTCATCTTGTTTAAGTTTAAATTAAATCCATCCATTCATCCATCCATCCATCAATTTTCTACCGCTTATCCCTTTTGGGGTCATGGGGGTGCTGGAGCCTATCTCAGCTGCACTCGGGCAGAAGGCGGGTTGCACCCTGGACAAGTTGCCACCTCATCACAAGGCCAACACAGATAGACAGACAACATTCACACTCACATTCACACACTAGGGCCAATTTAGTGTTGCCAATCAACCTATCCCCAGGTGCATGTCTTTGGAGGTGGGAGGAAGTCGGAGTACCCGGAGGGAACCCATGCAGTCACGGGGAGAACATGCAAACTCCACACAGAAAAATCCAAACCCCAGGATTGAACCCAAGACCTTTGTGTTGTGACGCACACGTCCTAACCCCTGTATACCACCGTGCTGCCCCCACTCAAGGATGTTACTGGCTTTTTTAAAGATTGTTGTGGCCTAAAATGGCGGATTCTGTGGTAAACTGAAGTTTCATGATCTTGTTTGTATGTCGATTTGCACATCAGATTGACTCTCTCTCTCATCCACAGTCTGGAGTGCAGCTAACCCTGGTCAATCCAACACACCTGAGGTTGATTAGCGTGCCTTTATTAACTGGTTGCTTATGGCCCGTTAGCACCGGTACTTTGTGGTTACTGCTGTTTCTCACGCATGACTGTCATTCTCGTCTCACTTACTAAACCTCGTGTTTGGCTTGTGCATCTTACAGGTTCGCCTGTTAACCTAGCCCCGACTAGCGCCTTCAGTTTATAATTTTGTGTTTCTGTTTTACTTCATTCTTGAAGTATGTTTCCTAGCCTCGCCTAGAGATTTATTTTCGTACTTTGCTCTTTTATTTTTTATCTTATCTGTCAGTATTATTCCTAGTCTTTACTGGCGCTTTTGGTTTAGTTTTTGGAATTTATCTAAGTAGTTTTTAAGGTGTGTTTTTGTGCTCCACCATCGCTTCATGTTTTTGTGGCTACATCCTCCTTAGGCCCAGAATAAAAGAAGAACTTTTTGTATACAAACAATACGTCTCTGCATCCTTGGGTTCCATCTAATTCCGCTCCTAACATAATCTCTAGCAGCTTTTTTTTAAAAGTTTGGGATACATGTTTTTAGTTTAGGATAACAGTTTTTAATCAATCAATTTGCTATTATTGTGACACATTGCAATGTGTATGTATTCAAGAGTCCTTATATTTTATTCAATGAACATTTATGTTGGGAGTTGTATCTCTATTTGATCACCAAGCCACATTCCCAATGAGATGGTTGGTAGAGCAGAATAATCGACCTTCTAAATTCTGTGTCCTTTACAGGACCACACAATCTGTGTAGGGGCTTCACGTTTCAAGGTCTGTTATGTCATCCCGTTTGCTTGCATTTTTACACACCGGATTGTGACGCAACCATATTGTTTTAAAGATATGTTATCCTGATTTTGCTAGTTAAAACAGTACAGTAATTTGACAATGAGCTAAGCGGTTTGCTGCCATCTAATGAGTAAAACATCAATACAGTATTTGTTATCAAATGCTTGTGGAAATTCTGTGCTTTTTGAGGTCAATGCTACAAAGAACACTTAAAAGATTGATAAGAAATTCATAAAATCACAAGTGAATTCAATGTTATTAAAGGGAAACATTATCACAATTTCAGAAGGGTTAAAACCAATAAAAATCAGTTCCCAGTGGCTTATTTTATTTTTCAAAGTTTTTTTCAAAATTTTACCCATCATGGAATATCCCGAAAAGAGGCTTTAAAGTGCCTGATTTTCGCTATCTGTGAAGCCACCGTCCATTTACCTGTGACGTCATCCAGTGATATACATGTTATCCAGGCGGATAGCACAGCAAGATATAGCGACATTAGCTCGGATTCAGACTCGGATTTCAAGGGCTTAAGCGATTCAACAGATTACGCATGTATTGAAACGTATGGAGGCAGATAGCAAAAACGAAATTGAAGAACAAACTGAAGCTATTGAGCGAATAGCTATTGACGCTATTCGGCAGTGTCTCCCTTAG
This sequence comes from Nerophis ophidion, assembly GCF_033978795.1. NCBI lineage: Eukaryota > Metazoa > Chordata > Actinopteri > Syngnathiformes > Syngnathidae > Nerophis > Nerophis ophidion. The sequence goes on from NC_084614.1 coordinate 44,631,994, forward strand.
CATCGCCGGTAAAATGTGCAGACCAAACGATCGGGACTTTCACTTCTTGTGACACTGGAGCAACTTAAATCCGTCGATTTGTAAGTGTTTGTTTGGCATTAAATGTGGGTGGAGGGAAACGCTGGATGCAAATATAGCTACAAATGTACATACAGCTAGCCTAAATAGCATGTTAGCATCGATTAGCTGGCAGTCATGCCGCGACCAAATATGTCTGATTAGCACATAAGTTAATAACATCAACAAAACTCAACTTTGTGATTTCGTTGACTTTATCGTTGGAAATGCATCTGCAGAATATCCATACATCTCTGTACCATGTCTGCCTTAGCATCGGTGGTAAAATGTGCGGACTAAACGATAGGGACTTTTGCATCCTGTGACACAGGAGCGACTTAAATCTGTCGATTGGTAAGTGTTTGTTTGGCATTAAATGTGGGTGGAGGGAAAGGCTGGATGCAAATATAGCTACACATGTACATACAGCTAGCCTAAATAGCATGTTAGCATCAATTAGCATGCCGTGCTAATCGATGCACATTCTATGTAAATCAACTTGAATCCGTCCCTGATCGTGTTGTTAGACCCTCCGACAACACACCGACGAAGCATGATGTCTCCAAGGTACGGAAAACAGTCGAAAAAACGGAAAATAACTCAGCTGATTTGACTCAATGTTTATAATGTGTTTGAGAAAAAGGCGGTTGACTACCTAGGTGACGTCACATTGTGACGTCATCGCTCCGAGAGCAAATAATAGAAAGGCGTTTAATTCACCAAAATTCACCCATTTAGAGTTCGGAAATCGGTTAAAAAAATATATGGTCTTTTTTCTGCAACATCAAGGCATATATTGACACTTACATAGGTCTGGTGATAATGTTCCCCTTTTAAAAAATTCAGGCCTTTTAGGCCATGGAAATCACAAAAAAAATAATCAATCAAGCCTTTAAACTCACTCACCGATGGTATGGATGGGTTTTCTGTAAGGCATGAGGCCAAAGGAATATTGGAAAATCCCACGAGCGTGGAAGAGAGGCAGGGAGATACCCATGATGCTTTGCAGCTTTTCCTGTATACTTCGAAGCCAGGTTCCTCTCTGGTTTCCCACTTGATCGAAAACCTCATTCTCCCCAAAGGAAAAGGCTGGCACAAGGTGAGCTCTGGGAAAAAAAAGAGTTTGTCTAACTTTCAGACTTTTCATTTAATTTCAACGGTCATAGACCATGAAACACAATGACATTGTAAAAAGTCAAGTCAATTGTTGGGACTACAAAAAAAATAAAAATAAAACATAAATAATTAAACATAGTAAGGATCTGCAAAATGTTGGGACAAACAATTACACAGGAAAATGATGAGAAGAGAAGCCGCACACTTATTATTGAAGTAAAACAAATGAATGTACAACAGCCACAATGCTCTATGGTGCAGAATCAAGAAATTAAGAATGGGTACCTTTCATATTTCACAATTCCCTGTACTTTGGTTATCAATGTCACCATTTGTTGGTACTTTTGTGTGGGTTCATGTTATAATAAATGTTAATAGTTCAATTATAAAATCATTTTTTAAAATGTAACATTTAAGATGAGATGGGAATAAGCGGTAGAAAATGGATGGATGGATGATAATAATAACTGTGTTGTTCAGTTGTATTCTCGTGTTTTCCTACATCTCTGAGTCTCATTTGCATAGATTTCAGTTTGTCCTGGGTGTGTTGCTGTAGTAGACTGTGCATTAAATTGAATACACCAGTCTTGTCTTCTGTTGAGTCCTACACACCAGCTGTGAGCTGTAGTTTTCATCTGCCTTGTATAATCACCAATGTTATTCAGTAGCATGTATATAGCTTTTCAAATGTAAATTAGCATCATGCTAGCACATTTTGAAAAGTGAAGCCCTACTTTTGAGTGCTTTCTATTTATTAGGCATGCTCGCTTGATGGGATGGAAAATTGCAACATTATCTATAGCACGGGTTTTCAATCTTTTTAACCACAGATTGAGTCTAAAGCCCACTAAAATATTGTCTCTAAATTACTAATTTTACTGTTGATTTTAATGGTATTATTATTCTTATTATATGTACTCCATAGTTACAGTTTAACAGGCTAAACAATTTATATGAAAGCATGTGTTAATAACAAATATGATCATCAAGGTTTAAGTCACACTGATTACAACAACAAATACTAATCAAATATACTGCAAAAATAAATTGACATGGTGCAGTAATAATTAATTATCGTACGTTACGATGCCTTTGACCCCGCCCCCTCTCGAACATCCCCTGACCTAAATGTGTCGGCAAAGATTCTCACATTTAAAACAAAAATGACAATTGACAAATACATTCTCCCTAACTAATAATAAAAATGTGTATTTTTTTATTTATTTTGTCACTAAAGTTTAGTTGTTAATGAAAAGCTTCACCACTTTAGTCATCATTTTTGCACTTAGGAAACGTCCGTATGAATTTAGCTCCAGACTTCTGTTTGTTTGAGAATAAGCGGTAGAAAAATGGATGGATGGATGGATGAGATCATCGTTACTGCCACAAGTGTTGGAAAAGGGTATTACAACTAAGTACCACTGCAGCCCATACGGACCACAGTTGAGGGTACATATAGGAAAATCTTGTTTGATAACTGAGTAAAACGAAAAGTTAGTTGTACGAAAACCAAGGTACAACAGTAACTGTTAAAAAACATGGAGTTACTGATAGGCTGGCGGATACGCACAAGAAGACAGAATTTGACAGACATTAAAAAAGTTGAAGCCGTGAGGAATGACAAGATTCTACCTAAGATGGACACAGCTTTGATTCATCCCGCATCACACGGTATGCTCTCCCAGGAAATAGCATGCAAAAAACTTGAATAAGCCTCTGTTTAACCAGTCCACAGTCAAGCCGCAAGAGTTGTGAGAAGAAGAAGACATTGACGTATTTTCAGGAAACCACAAAACCTTGGAGAATCAAGTCCTGTGCGCTTACCCGTGCTCCATCGCCATTTTAATGAAGCCTTTTTTCTTTGCCAAGAGCACGTTGTACATCCCTGGGTGGGCATCGAGGGCCTCCGGGGCCCCACCCACGGCTATTACAACGGCGTTACCGCCACCCCGCCGCCGGAGTGGATAGCTGGCACTGTCTTTGTCGGATGGAATCAGGCCTGCAGCAAACACAATTAACAAAATGAAATGCAGCGGAACTTTAGACATCAAATGGCCCTGATATATTTGTAATTAATGCAATCAAACAAAAGATTTGCAAATTAAAATCAAATTAAAATATATATGCAAACTTGCAAACAACCAATTGTTTGGTTAGAAATCCTTGTTTTGATTGTGACTCAACTTCAAGCTTGTGGAATGGGCTTCCTCTGAACAATGTTAGTCTGACCATCGAGTCATACTTGACTAACGACACTATGGTAAACTTGGACACAGGCAATTACAGTGACTGTCAGCCCAGGTAGTCAGTTAAACTAGACCAGTGACAGGCTGGAAAATTCCTGCACATACTGTATAGCATTTCTCGTAGAATAATACATAACTCTTAGAATGTTTTTTTCTGTAATGACTGTTCCAGAGGTACACATGCATTCTACTGAGGTGGCACATTATAAAGTATTAAGTCCAATCGCAACAGCAAGTAAATAATCTCAGGATCCCCTTCATATCAATTCCTAGAGGTGAAAAAGACGTAAAGTTATTAATATCAGTACTACAGATACCATCAACAAAAATGCCTCAAAACAGCCCACTACCTACTGTATATTTTCAAAACATCGGATTATTGTCTCCCAAAACGTTATTAGCTAATGATAGCTAATGATCATTAGATACAAAAATCTTAATGTCATTGGTCTCAGTGAGACTTGGCTAAAACCAGATTAATTTTTTCCACTTAACGAGGCATCTCCTTCTAACTTCACGAGTGCACATATTACCCGCCCCATTGAAAGGGGTGGAACGGTCGCATTAGTATCCAATGAAAACCTTAACCTTAGCCCTATCTTAAGTAATACATATAAATAATTTGAGATGCTTACCATGAGGTCCATCACACCGCTGCCTCTCTATCTGGCTGTTATCTATTGCCGCCCTAGGCCCTATTCAGACTTTAAAGTTAAAGTCCCAACGTGTGTGGTGAAATACCCTCTGCACTTGACCCATCCCCATGTCCACCCCCTGGGAGGGGAAGGGAGCAGTGAGGTGGCCTCGCTCAGGAATCATTTTTGGTGATATAACCCCCAATTCCAACCCTAGACGCTGAGTGCCAAGCAGGGAGGCAATGGGTCCTATTCTTATAGTCTTTGGTATGACTCGGCAAATGTTTGAACTCACGACCTTTCAGTCTCAGGGCAAACACTCTAACCACAAGGCCACTGAGCAGTCAAATTTCATTAGCAAATTTTCAGATTCTGTTGATGATCTAGTGCTGGGGTCGGGAACCTTTTTGGCTGAGAGAGCCATACAAGCCAAATATTTTAAAAAGTATTTCAGTGAGAGCCATATAATATTTTTTTTAAGACTGTATACAACTAAATGCCTGCACTTTTAAGTAAGACCAACATTTTTAGAGTATAATAAGTCTCTTATTTTTTAAATAACATTGTTATTATGAAGCTAACCAACATTAAATAAAATACTTCTTACCATTAATGCAACTTCATGAACAGGTGCGGTAGAAACCCGATGGATGGATTAAAATGCATGAAAATGTTTTATATTTTGAACGTTATTTTTGACACTGTGATTACCAGCGGAATTATTCATTACTTATCGTGTTAAGCAATGTCAGCTAAGATTTATCTGAGAGCCAGATGCAGTCATCAAAAGAGCCAGATCTGGCTCAAGATCCATAGGTTCCCTACCCCTGATCTAGTGGCTCATGCAGATAATATAAATATAATGTGGGATTTTAATGTCCCTATGAATACATTGTCAGATCCTCCGTGCGTGGTGCTCCAGACTATAATTGATAGCTGTGGTCTTACAAAAATAATAAATGTATTGCGGCGGTAATACAATAGATCTAGTCCAGGGGTCTGCAACCGGCATGCGGCTCTTTAACGCCGCCCTAGTGGCTCCCTGGAGCTTTTTCAAAAATCTATGAAAATAGAAAAAGATTGAGAAAAAATATATTTTTGTTTTAATAGGGTTTTTATAGGAGGACAGCGTGACACAAACCTCCCTAATTGTTAGAAATCCCACTGTTTACATCAAATATGATTCTCTGAGAGCGATGTTTTTGGCGGTCCTTGAACTCACTGTAGTTTGTTTACATGTATAACATTCTTCAACAATGCCAGGGAAAGACATATTTTATGCCACTCATTCTTTGTGTCATTTTGTCCATCAAACTTTTTATAATTCCTTGATGTTATTGAGTTGTGTTGAGTGCTTATCAAGCATATTTAGTTAGTGCATTACTGCAAGCTAATCGATGCTAACATTCTATTTAGGCTAGCTGTATGTACATATTGCATCATTATGCCTCACTAGTAGGTATATTGGAGTTAATTGAATTTCCTTTACTTACTGTATGTCCTCTGTATTTATTTCTCATGACATTTTATTTGTATGTAATATTGGCTGGATGTCTGATAGTTCTTTGTGCGCTGTGTTGTTCCAGACCACAGCAAACGTAAACCAGCTTGCAAAGATTGTCATAATTCCATTAGAAGACAGCTGACCGTTTACTTTAAGTTGGACATACACATCTATACCTTTGGCCAGTCTAAGCCAGTAATTTAGAGGAGTTATCTCACCCTCTGAGAAGCCTGCATTTTAGTAATATTCTCCAATGTTGTAAAAATGTGTAGAATAAATTTTACATTTCAACATATCTGTCAACGAAAATTTGTGTAAGCGACACGTGGCCAGAAGGTCCTGCAGTCCTGGGTTCAAATCCAGGCTCGGGATCTTTCTGTGTGGAGTTTGTATGTTCTCCCCGTGAATGCGTGGGTTCCCTCCGGGTACTCCGGCTTCCTCCCACTTCCAAAGACATGCACCTGGGGATAGGTTGATTGGCAACACTAAATTGGCCCTAGTGTGTGAATGTGAGTGTGAATGTTGTCTGTCTATCTGTGTTGGCCCTGCGATGAGGTGGCGACTTGTCCAGGGTGTACCCCGCCTTCCGCCCGATTGTAGCTGAGATAGGCGCCAGCGCCCCCCGCGACCCCAAAAGGGAATAAGCGGTAGAAAATGGATGGATGGACACGTGGCCATTTTGATAGTAGGCTAATATAGACACGTATATCAAGTGTTGACTTCATTGTATCACTTATAGAAGGGTTTTATTTTTTTGCGGCTCCAGACAGATTTTTTTTGTTGTATTTTTGGTCCAATATGGCTCTTTCATCATTTTGGGTTGCCGACCCCTGATCCAGTCGTTGTGCGGGTTGTCACCACCTCCAAAGTTATAGTTTTCCCTTATTTGTCGGATTATTATCCTATAAAATTTGAAGTCCTGACTCACTGTCAACAAACTACGATAACCAATGCTTTAGCAGCCACCACATTAATGTTGTCACAACTACGACTCTTGCTGGTCTACTGCCCTCGGTGTTGGCACAATTCCCAAATGATGTGGGCTCTATCAGTAACCTCGCTAGCAACTTTAAAGATGCCTTGCGCAACGCCATTGATAGTTTAGCACCGCTAAAGCTAAAAAAGGCCCCAAAAGGCCCTTGTGATGGGCGTGGCCTGTGCGCCTGCGGGGAAGCGGGGTGTGGCAGGGCCGGCCTCGAGGTTGGCGACAGGTGATTGGATGACACAGCTGAAAGTGTTTGTCTAATCACCTGTTGTTCTGTAAAAGGCCGCAGTCGGGAGGCGGCGGGAGAGAGAGACGGACATATCGTTGCTGGCAACAGAAAGACTGTGTGGAAAGGAGAGACAAATTGCTGTAAAGCATTCAGGTTTATTGAAAAATAAAACATTGTTGAACCTAAACCAAGTCTGTCATGTCTATCCCTGGTGGTCCGGAGAACCCGGAAGCAAGAGTCTTCCACAGCCCTCATGTAGAAATCTGGAACGCAAACTTGATGTTTTCCATCAAGCATGGAGTGATAGTTTAACAACCTATAAATACTCTCTTACCACAGCTAAAACAAATTACTACTCAAATCTTATCCGTCCCAGGAAAAAAAGATCCTAATTAATTTTTTAATACAGTAGCATCGCTAACCCGACAAGGGTCTTGTCCCCGTAGCTCCAGGTCAAAGTTTTTTCTGTGATTTTCAATCAGCTTTTGGACGACAAGTAGTCATAAAGTTTGTGAGAAATCCAGTGGCACGTACAATTCAGTTAGGTATTCTTCAACTCTTTGCAGTAACTACTTACGTATAAAATACTACACGGTCTAGCTCCATCCTATCTTGCCGATTGTATTGTACCATATGTCCCGGCAAGAAATCTGCGTTCAAAGGACTCCGGCTTATTAGTGATTGCCAAAGCCCAAAAAAAGTCGGCGGGCTATAGAGCGTTTTCCGTTCGGGCTCCAGTACTCTGGAATGCCCTCCCGGTAACAGTTCGAGATGCCACCTCAGTAGAAGCATTTAAGTCTCACCTTAAAACTCATTTGTATACTCTAGCCTTTAAATAGACTCCCTTTTTAGACCAGTTGATCTGCCGTTTCTTTTCTTTTTCTTCTATGTCCCACTCTCCCTTGTGGAGGGGGTCCAGTCCGATCCGGTGGCCATGTACTGCTTGCCTGTGTATCGGCTGGGGACATCTCTGTGCTGCTGATCCGCCTCCGCTTGGGATGGTTTCCTGATGGCTCCGCTGTGAACGGGACTCTCGCTGCTGTGTTGGATCCGCTTTGGACTGGACTCTCGCGACTGTGTTGGATCCATTATGGATTGAACTTTCACAGTATCATGTTAGACCCGCTCGACATCCATTGCTTTCCTCCTCTCCAAGGTTCTCATAGTCATCATTGTCACCGACGTCCCACTGGGTCATTATTGTCACCGATGTCCCACTGGGTGTGAGTTTTCCTTGCCCTTATGTGGGCCTACCGAGGATGTCGTAGTGGTTTGTGCAGCCCTTTGAGACACTAGTGATTTAGGGCTATATAAGTAAACATTGATTGACACTGATTGATAAAAGATGAGTTTTGTAGTTTTTGGTATAATTGTTTTTTAAGGAATGACAAGAGTCCAGACGGCGAGCTAAACTGCTCGTGAGATAAGTCTTTATTTTTGTTTTTATTTCAGTCACATTACATCAGTTTCCACGACTTACTGTCTTTAGTAGAATCTGTTTTCATCATTTATTGGCCAATTCCGCTTGCCGTTCCATTAACGAGGAAAAAAACGAAAAAAAAACCTGACTGTTGGGTCAACTGAAGAGCTTCGGTTTGTTTCATTGACCGTTCTATCTCTAGTACAGGGGTTGGCAACCCAAAATGTTGAAAGAGCCATATTGGACCAAAACTACAAAAAAAAAATCTGTCTAGAGCCACAAAAAATGAAAAGTGGTAAATAAGTGTCATAATGAAGGAAACACGTGTCGTAAGTGTCCATATTAGCCTTCTATCAAAATGACTGTGTCGCAGTCTGACACAAATCTTCGTTGACAGAAATGCTGAAATACAGTATTTATTTTACCCATTTTAACAACATTGGAAAACATTAGTAAAACAGAGGCTTCTCAGAGAGTAAGATAATATTTAGATAATACTGGCTTAGAATAGCCAATGGTCCAAGTTAAAGCAAATGGCGGGCTGTCTTCTTCGATTGGATTTATAACAGTCTCTGCAAGCTGAAATGCAGGCAATATTACTTATAGATAATATGTCATTAGAAATGCAGATATAAATTAAATAGACAGAGGACAGAGGAAAGTAAATGAGCACAAATATACATACAAATGAGGCATAATGATGCAATATGTACATAAAGCTATCCTGAATAGCATGTTAGTATTGATTAGCTTGAAGTCTTGCACTGACCACATATGCCTGATTAGCACTACACACAAGTCAATAACATCAACAAAGCTCACATTTGTACATTCACACACAGCATAAATAGTTTGGTGGAAGAAATGAGACTAAGAAAGAGCGGCGTAAAACAATAAAGTTGTACATGTAAACAAACTCCGGTGAGTTCAAGGACTGCCAAAATTAGTAGGACAAAATGGCACTCGCCAAATACTCTCATCAGAAAAGCATCTTTAAAGGCCTACTGAAACCCACTACTATCGACCGCTCAGTCTGATACTTTATATATCAATAATGAAATATTAACATTGCAACACCTGCCGATACGGCCTTTTTAGTTGACTAAATTGCAATTTTAAATTTCCCGCGAGTTTCTTGTTGAAAACGTAGCGGAATGATGACGCGTATGCATGACGTCACTGACTGTCAGGAAATATTATCCCAGCACCACACACGGTTAAAAGTTGTCTGCTTTAACCGCATAATTCCACGGTATTTTGGACAACTGTGTTGCTGAATCTTTTGCAATTTGTTCATTTAATAATGGAGACCATAAAGAATGATGCTGTTGGTGGAAAGTGGTGGATTGCAGCTGTCTTTAGCACCGAGACACAGCCGATGTTTCTTTGTTTGTTGTGAAGCGGAGCGGTCAAGCCAACATGTTTTCTCTTTGTCAACCAGCATGTTTTTGGATGGGGAAATTGTGATATACATCTTACCGGAGAAATCATTGCATTATTCGTCGCCCTGCAGCAGCGGCAGCTGTGGGCTTGGCTCCTCGGCTTCTCTTTGAGACACTTCGTGTTCACCGTAGCCATCCGACCTCGAGGTATGTCTTTACAATCTTTTAAAATCTTTAAAATCACACTAAAACACTGATAAAACAATAAGCAGAGAAGGGATCTTCCAGAATTATCCTAGTAAATGTGTCTAATTTCATCTGAAATGCTCACTTTGCCGCCGCCCGGAGCCGTCATTTTTTTTTTTTTCGAGTCCACTTTCAATATCCTAATTCACAAATCTTTCATCCTCGCTCAATTTAATGGGGAAATTGTCGTTTTCTCGGTCCGAATTGCTCTTACTGCTGGAGGCTCCCATTAAAAACAATGTGAATATGTGTGGAGCCCTGCAACTCGTGACGTCACGCGCACATACTCCCGGTAAAGGCAGGGCTTTTCTATTAGCGACCAAAAGTTGCGAACTTTATCGTGGATGTTCTCTACTAAATCCTTTCAGCAAAAATATGGCAATATCGCGAAATGATCAAGTATGACACATAGAATGGACCTGCTATCCCTGTTTAATTAAGAACATCTCATTTCAGTTAACCTTTAATATAAATAGTGGGATCGTCCTCTGAGAAAAACCCTATTAAAACAAAAATATATTTTTTCCTCATATTTTTCTATTTTCATACATTTTTGAAAAGTTCCAGGAGCAACTAAGAAGGCGCTAAAGAGCCGCATGCGACAGACCCCTGTTGTAGTACAAACCCCGTTTTCATATGAGTTGGGAAATTGTGTTAAATGTAAATACAATGATTTGCAAATCCTTTTAAACCCATATTCAATTGAATGCACTACAAAGACAAGATATTTGATGTTCAAACTCATAAACTTTTTTTTTTTGGCAAATAATAATTAACTTAGAATTTCATGGCTGCAACACGTGCCAAAGTAGTTGGGAAAGGGCATGTTCACCACTGTGTTACATCACATTTTCTTTTAACAACACTCAATAAATGTTTGGGAACTGAGGAAACTAAGTGTTGAAGCTTTGAAAGTGGACTTCTTTACCATTCTTGCTTGTTGTACAGCTTAAGTTGTTCAACAGTCTTGTTGTCGTATTTTACGCTTCATAATGCGCCACACATTTTCAATGGGAGACAAGTCTGGACTGCAGGCGGGCCAGGAAAGTACCCACACTCTTTTACTACGAAGCCACGCTGTTGTAACACATGGCTTGGCATTGTTTTGCTGAAATAAGCAGGGGCGTCCATAATAACGTTGCTTGGATGACAACATATGTTGTTCCAAAACCTGTATGGACCATTCAGCATTAATGGTGCCTTCACAGATGTGTAAGTTACCCATGCTTTGGGCACAAATACACCTCCATACCATTACAGATGCTGGCTTTTGAACTTTGCGCCTATAACAATCCGGATGGTCATTTTCTTCTTTGTTCCAGAGGACACCAGGTCAACAGTTTCCAAATATAATTTGAAATGTGGACTCGTCAGACCACAGAACACTTTTACACTTTGCATCAGTCCATTTTAGATGAGCTCGGGCCCAGCAAATCTGGCGGCGTTCCTCGGTGTTGTTAATAAATGCCATTCGCTTTCTATAGTAGAGTTTTAACTTGCATTTACAGATGTAGCGACGAACTGTAGTTACTGACAGTGGTTTTCTGAAGTGTTCCTCAGCCCATGTGGTGATATCCTTTACACACTGATGTCGGTTTTTGATGCAGTACCGCCTGAGGGATCAAAGGTCTGTAATATCATCGTTTACGTGCAGTGATTTCTCCAGATTCTCTGAACCTTTTGATAATTTTACGAACCGTAGATGGTAAAATCCCTAAATTCCTTGCAATAGCTCGTTGAGAAATGTTGTTCTCAAACTTTTAGACAATTTGCTTAGAAATTGGTGACCCTCGCCCCATCCTTGTTTGTGAATTACTTAGCATTTCATGGAAGCTGCTTTTATACCCAATCATGGCACCCAACTGTTCCCAATTAGCCTGCACAACTGTGGGATGTTCCAAATAGGTGTTTGATGAGCATTCCTCAACTTTAGCAGTATTTATTGCCACCTTTGACAACTTCTTTTGTCACATGTTGCTGGCATCAAATTCTAAAGTTAAAGATTATTTGCAGGGAAAAAAATGTTTATCAGTTTGAACATCAAATATGTTGTCTTTGTAGCATATTCAACTGAATACTGGTTGAAAATGATTTGCAAATCATTGTATTCCGTTTATATTTACATCTAACACAATTTCCCAACTCATATGGAAACGGGGTTTGTAAATAAGCACTTTATTAAAAGAGATTTAATTTGAAATGAAAGTAAGTGTGGAACTAACCTGCACACATGATGTAGTCTCTGAAGAAAGGGGCTCGGAACCAAAGAGGCAGCATGAGCAGGTGGCTGGTAATGCCTGGAAAGAGCTGCTGGAACCCAGTACTGTAGGTGCAGAAATTGGTAAAGGCTCCGGCCACCAGGATGCCGTGCGGGTGGAAGCCTATGACATAGTTCTGTCTTGGGTCCAGGTCAGCTGTTTTCAGCAACTGGGGAAAATGAGAGAATATAGTGTTGAAGCTTGAGACATGAATGAGTCGGGATGCGAATTTTCCAATTTACATACAAATTTTTCGTGGTTCAAACCGATTTTGTTGAAATGATAATTTACCTTTTCAAAAGATGTTACAAGTAACAAAAAGGCCGCTTGGCTGCTGACGTATGAAATGTCCGTGTAGCGAGTGAGCGAGGAGATAATGTAGAAAAAAAAAAAAAAAAAAAAAAAAAAAATATATATACATATATATATATATATGTATATATATATATATATTTCAAATGAATAAATAAATACATGAAATTAATTCTTAAAAAACATGAATAAATAATGATAGGAATTCGGATGTATTTCTCTCTGGCACTCATCGAGGGTGGACGCTCCCCTTTCCTCTCCCTTATCTCTCCTGCTTGCTTCTTTTTTTGTCTTGTCTTAACTTTCTTGTTGCCTCTTTTTGCACTGCTCTCCAAATCTAAACATTGGAACTATTTAACTGGCCTCAACAAAATTGACAAGATCTTGGATTTGGAGGAATCTGCTGTCGTGACGAAGCGGTTGTTGCTGGACACACGACGGACTTTTGGGAGAAGAAGGTATGCCGCGTGCCTGGCGACCCTTTTCTGTCGAGGACGTGAAGATATCCACCTATTCGGAATTATGACAACAGGACATCTGCTGATTGGAGTAAGCGTTGCTCTGGTTTGTCGACAAATTGGAAGTTGCTGGCAGTCTTCAAAGTACCCCAAAGCTGCTACAAATGATTGAAGGATGCGGATTGGAGGATGTGGATTACATCAGACTGTCTACCCCGCAGTTTTGAGGACTAGTCATAGACAATTTTAGAGTAAAAAGCAAATTTTATTTTCACCCGCCTAAAAAACATTCTAACTTGGATTGTTTCCCTGTCTTCGAGACTCTCCTGAAGGACAGCGCAGTAAAGACACAACAAACTCCCTTTTTGTCTTTCATGGACACACACATGTTGTTGTTGACTTTGGAAAAGCGACTGCAATACATCAAGGCCGCGGAACAGAGACACACTACGGGCTTACACACGTACACACACACACACACACACACACGCACACACACATCCACAAAAATATACGCCACACATACACCACCCCCCCTCCCCCACCCCCCCACCCACCACCACACCCCACCCACCCAAAGCCCTCGACGCAAATCCCATAGGGGTGATGAATGGATGGTCAGCGCCTGAAAGCTGCGGCCTACCACCATCACCTTGAACTACCTTCCCTCTGTTGCTAGATATCTCGAGATGTATGTTGTAATATGTATATGTGCTTTGCTATGTAGGTTTTTTTCCCACTCCAGACTGGGCCCCGTTAGGAGCCCAGATTGATTGTATTTTTTTACTCATCCATCCCCAGCGTTTACCTTTTCCCCATCTTTTACGGGGTGCCTTTTGGCGACCCATCAGCGTTCTTCTTCTGTAACCCTGTACACTGTTTATTTGTCTAATCTTGAACAGGTTTGTGTTGAAAACAAAGTTTCGTTGTACTATCCTATCCTATACTATCCTATCCTATGTGAATAGATAGATTCAGCACCCCATGAATGAGGTTCATCAATGGTAAGAGAAAAGTGTACGGCAGGAACTGGAAGAGAAAATAAGTCAGTTTTCTAGGGAAAACGTCAGGGTTGACAGTAGGAAGAGCCATACAATTGATGTAAAAAATAATTATCGCAATATATATTGTGCCTTAGTGTATTATTTGACATTTACAAATGACAATGGAACCATTTCAAAATACAGGTTGTTCCTTCTGTTGTACAGACAAGTACACTCATTGCAGTTGTTGTATTATTCTTGTTCTATACGTGTATGAATCAACTTGCTAATTTACTGAACGTGGTTCAAGATAAACTACTAAGCATGTTTTCTTCTGTTGTTTTGCCACTTTACATTCAAGCTAGCTTAGGGGTTAGCATGGTTTCTTGTTCCTCCCCACCTACTGCCCTAGTGTGACAATGCATGTTGTTGACAATTTTCGCGACAAGTTGCAACTAACTATTGCAATGTCATTTCCTGGCAGCTATAGCTCGCTAGCGTTAGGAGCTCCTTTAGGCACCCTTTTAACTTCTCACTTTTTTGGCAGTTACACATTGTTTGCATAATGTGATTTATGTAGTTACTAGGGGTGTCAAACTCATTTTAGATCAGGGGCCACGTGGAGAAAAATCTGGTAAAATCACGGCACGACAACTTAAAAATAAACAAAACTTCCGTTTGTTTTCTTTGTTTAAAAATAGAACAAGCACATTCTGCAAATGTACACATCACAATGTTCTTGGGTTTATTTTACACTTAAATGTTGCGGTTAATAATATTCTATCTTTATTTGTTGTCATTCATACTTTCAGAATAAATTACGTGATAATGTTCATCAGCATCGATGAAATGGCAACATGTCCAGGGTGTAACCCGCCTTCCGCCCGATTGTAGCTGAGATAGGCTCCAGCACCCCCCGCGACCCCAAAGGGATTAAGCGGTGGGAAATGGATGGATGGATGTTCATCAGTCAACTCATTGGTGATTAAAGCTTACACGCTGGGATTTCTACCATTGTTGCTGCTTGTCTGGATCAACGCTTAGAGGGTCCACCAGAAAACAATGACTGAAGCACTTGCTTGGGGCAGAACTTTCATACATTGTTGTCTAGTTGTTGTTTAAAGTCAGATTATTGCAATTTATTTGGATTTTTTTCCCCAGGGTTTGAATGAGCAGTCTTCTTCCACTCTCCCCACTGCTTCACTGTGACACATATGCCTCGCCATTGCCCCCTGCGCGATGCCGGGATTACTGCATACATGATCAAGTCTAATTTTAATGGTTTAATCAAGTCTATGAGCGTGACGTTCTGTGGGCCAAATGGAAAAGCTTTGGCGGGCCGGATGTGGCTCACGAGCCGCCAGTTGAACAACACAGCTATATGTAATATGCAAAATAATAGTAAACTGTTCTCTGAGTGCACTAAGAAAAGCCCATGTGTTTCGTGCACCTTTTAATTTGAATTTCAATCTTCTAATATTGTGCACTGAGTGCAATAAGAAACATATGTTTGATAATAGTTTTATCATAATATTTTTCTGTTAAAATGATGCCAATATTGTCATTTTTAGTGGTCGCCTTTAGTTTGAGAAGTATTGAAACGTATTGAAATACATAACAATATACAAAACCTGTTTCCATTTCAGTTGGGAAATGGTGTTAGAGGTAAATAAAAACAGAAAACAATGATTTGCAAATCCTTTCCAAACCATATTCAATTGAATGCACAACAAAAACAAGATATTTGATGTTCAAACTTATAAACTTTATTTATTTTTTTTGCAAATAATAATAACTTAGAATTAGTAGTTGGGAAAGGGCATGTTCACCACTGTGTTACATCACCTTTTTTTTTAACAACACTCAAAATACGTTTGGGAACTGAGTATAATTGTTGAAGCTTTGAAAGTGGAATTCTTTCCCATTCTTGTTTTATGTACAGCTTCAGTCATTCAACAACAACAACATTTTGGTACCAAACTATTGGTGTCGGGACAACTCAAGGTGGGACGTTTGTACAATTGTAACTATGCAGTCGCTTATGTGCCCTCATGTAAATTATGCAGAGATATAGCAAGTGGCGTCCCACTTCCTAGAGAAAATTACAAAGCTCTACCCCTTGAAGTGTGTGAGGGTTAGTGGTAGTGAATAAGGGTGAACATGGGGATTGGGCAAATGTATGCATTTTCTTTTACAAATATAGCACAGGTAAAAGTTGGCCCTAATAGAAATAGCAAAGTACAACCATTAGAAAGCGACTTATGGACAATAATGAAGTATTTATACCTGGTTACTGTACAACTACAGAGCACATGGTCAGTGTCATACATGTGTATGTTATCCTCGTTTCACAAACGATTTGTTCTTTGGACCCTAGTGTCCTGTGGTCATCAAAACACCACTGAGTACCCACCTAACAATAACACAACCAGACCCACTCACCGTTCTGTTACTAAACGGACTTTTCTGTAGGGGTGTCCCAATACAACTGTTTTTTTTTTTTCACTTTACCCCGATTAAGGCTTTGAGCAGACCTGGGCAAATTAAGGCCCGGGAGCCACATGCGGCCCGTTAAGCTTTTCAATCTGGCCCGCCGAGATTTACAAATAATATCTTTAAATCTTTAAGATGGAAAGTGTAGCTGCCATTATAATGTGCAGTGATGTTTTGAAATGACCGTAAGTCTTCAACTATACAAAGTATTTCAGTAGTTGGAATCTGCGCTTTTGCATGATATACTAGTTACTATGGTCATTTAATTAGTTGCTGTGATAATCTACGTCACAGCAGCTCAGACGAGGCACCAAGCTGTGTGGGTGGGGAGCGTTTCCACAGAGTGTTTCCAGAGCGACCAGCCTGAAATGCGGGTGTCATGGACAGATGCGGAAGGAGATTTTTACAATAAAGTTCTCAAGCTTAGTGATATATCGAATATATCGGATTGTAGGTGGGGTTCTTTTTACCCTTCGCGTTCATATTTTGCTGTTTGTTGCATTTTTGTTGCATTTCGCTTGATTGTAAAATATGTCAATCGAGAGGGGGTGTGACGTTTATTTGTTGTCAATATTCAGTGTTGTATCCTTCATAGAAAATTGTAAAATCCCATACATTTTTTCAAGGCGGTCCGTCATAACGTTTTTAGCATTCAATCAGACATTATTGTGAGGTTTTGTATTAGTGTTCCTAAAAATAGATATACCGGCCCCCAGACACATTTTTTTCTCTAAATGTGGCCCCCCCAGTCAAAATAATTGCCCAGGCCTTGCCTTGAGTCTTGTCCGATACTTCTATTGATTTAATACAGCGCTTTTCAGTCACACATTAAAAGCGTTCCTAAAACGGCCTTCTTTCATCTCCGTAATATCGCAAAAATTCGCTCCATTTTGTCCACTAAAGACGCTGAGATCATTATCCATGCGTTTGTTACGTCTCGTCTCGATTACTGTAACGTATTATTTTCGGGTCTCCCCATGTCTAGCATTAAACGATTACAGTTGATACAAAATGTGGCTCCTAGATTTTTGACAAGAACAAGAAAGTTTGATCATATTACGCCTATACTGGCTCACCTGCACTGGCTTCCTGTGCACTTAAGATGTGACTTTAAGGTTTTACTACTTACGTATAAAATACTACACGGTCTAGCTCCATCCTATCTTGCCGATTGTAGTGTACCACATGTCACGGCTAGAAATCTGCGTTCAAAGGACTCCGGCTTATTAGTGATTCCTAAAGCCCAAAAAAAGTCTGCGGGCTATAGAGCGTTTTCCGTTCGGGCTCCAGTACTCTGGAATGCCCTCCCGGTAACAGTTCGAGATGCCACCTCAGTAGAAGCATTTAAGTCTCACCTTAAAACTCATTTGTATATTCTAGCCTTAAAATAGACCTCCTTTTTAGACCAGTTGATCTGCCGCTTCTTTTCCTTTTCTCCTCCGTCCCCCCCTCCCTTGTGGGGGGGTCCGGTCCGATGACCATGGATGAAGTACTGGCTGTCCAGAGTCGGGACCCAGGATGGACCGCTCGCCTGTGTATCGGTTGGGGACATCTCTACGATGCTGATCCGACTCTGCTTGGGACTCGCTACTGTCTTGGATCCGCTTTAAACTGAACTCTCGCGGCTGTGTTGTAGCCACTATGGATTGAACTTTCACAGTATCATGTTAGACCCGCTCGACATCCATTGCTTTCGGTCCCCTAGAGGGGGGTTTGGGGGGGGGGGGGGCCCACATATGAGGTCCTCTCCAAGGTTCTTATAATCATCATTGTCACTGGCGTCCCACTGGGTGTGAGTTTTCCTTGCCCACTGGGTGTGAGTTTTCCTTGCCCTTATGTGGGTTCTTCCGAGGATGTCGTAGTCGTAGTGGTTTGTAAAGTCCTTTGAGACATTTGTGATTTAGGGCTATATAAATAAACATTGATTGATTGATTGATTGATTGAAATCATACACAGATTTATGATTGTATAATTCTGGAATGTTAAAAACGGTTTGACAAATGAAATTAGTAAAAACAAAGTAAAAATGTAGTAGGTAAGAAAACCGCTAATTCATTTATTGTTAGGATTCTGGAATGGATTTATGCTGTCTTTAAATTGAAGTGGAAATGCACTTGTGTTTTTGGCGACACCCTGTGGTCACAATATTCATTAACGCGAACTCCATCCCTCCAGTTTATACCGCCTGTCACTTTCAGGGTTGTGGGGGGTGCTGGAGCCTATCTCAGCTGCATTTGGGCGGAGGGCGGGGGTACACCCTGGACAAGTCGACACCTCATCACAGGGCCAACACATAGACAAACAACATTGACACACCAGGGCCAATTTAGTGTTGCCAATCAACCTACTATCCCCAGGTGCATGTCTTTAAAAGTGAGAGGAAGCCGGAGTACCCAAAGGGAACCCACGCAATCACAGGGAGAACATGCAAACTTCACACAGAAAGACCCTGAGCCCGGGGATCCAACCCAGGAGTGTCGTATTCCGAAGCCAATGCACTAACCCCTGTTACACTGTGCTGCTCATCAAGCAGTAAGTTGAGTGATGTGGACACATTTGATACTGGATTTTTTAAAATATGCTTCTGTCTTGGAGACTTTGTATGTGTAAGTAAAATGTAAGTATAATTATTTGACCCTCATCTATGATGTCTTCATTCATCTAGGTCAGGCCTGGGCAATTAGTTTAACTCGGGGGCCACATTTAGAGAAAGAAATGTGTCTGGGGGCCGGTTTATCTATTTTTAGGAACACTAATACAAAACCACACAATGATGTCTGACTGAATGCACCACCTCAAAAAACGTGGTGGAATTTTACATTTTTCTACGAACGATAAAACACTGAATATTGACAAAATATGAACGCCACACCCGCTTTCGATCAACACATTTTACTATCAAGTGAAACGCAAAAAAATGCAACAAACAGCGAAATGTGAACGCGAAGGGTACCAAATAAACCCACCTACAATCTAGAGGGTCATAAAGTCTGCACAAAAAATCATTGGGTGCCCCCTGCCCTTCCTGAAGGATTTACACAACTCCTGTTGCCTCAACAAAGCAAAAAGCATCACCAAGGACAGCATACACCCTGGCTGCCACCTGTTCCACCTGCTATCATCGGGCAGGCGCTACAGGTGCATCAGAGCCAGAACAAACAGGCTCAGAGACAGCTTCTTTCCCAGAGCTGTCACAATGTTGAACTCAAACTTATAATAATAATTCACCCCTGTACAATATCCTACCCTGATACCCTACTGTGCAATACTACCCTTCGAGTGCAATACGTCCGACACTAATTGTTATTTATTACTCCGATACGTTTGTCTTGTTCTGTATATTGTACAGTAGTTTGTATCTTATAGTGTTGTGTATATTGTACAGGATTGCTTATTATTTGTATTGGAAAGTAGTTTAGTTTATTTCAATTGTCAGTTTTTCCTTTATTACCTCTTGTGCCCATATTTGTTCACACTACCGCACCTTAAGTTGGAGTCCTTAATCTCTTTTTATGCAAATATAATGATAATAAAGTCCATTCTATTCTATTTTATTCTATATATCTGATATTGGCTGAATTTCCCCCAGGGATCAAGAAAGTACTTTTTATTCTATTCTATTCTATTCTATTCTATTCTATACATCACTAAGCTTTGGCATTTTGTTGTGAAAATCTCTGTTATGCACTAGGCAAAGGGAAGAAGGCGACAGCAAGGCAGAACTACGTTTGAAGGTTTATTTAAACCTTTAATGAATGTGTGGGATGGGTATGCTACCACTAGTGAGTGAATGCAGAATATATGTGGAATTAACCAATGTGAATTTACCAAAGGTTGTTGTCGGTGCGTGTTGGATGTATCGTTCGTTGAATCCAAAAGGGGTGAGGCAAAAGGGGAATCAGCGGGAAGGCAAGCAGTCAGGGGCTGGAGAGAGGCAACGATGTGAGGGTCCAAACAGTGGTCAAGGATCGGGGAAGGCAAGCAACAATTTGGGAGGAGGTTGTGGGGCAAGGACACGATCACTGAAGACACTGTGGAAGACACAAAGGACATCAAGACGGGAATGAGGAAAAACAAAAAGATGGTGAGCAAGGAACGAGGGATAGGTGCCAGACGTGATGCTTACTCAAGTGAGATTGGCTACGTTGGCTGGCTTTGCTGTCTCTTTAAACTGCTCCCTCTCGTCAAGTCCAGGTGTGCTGATGAGTGATTACCAGCAGCCTTGTTGCTGCGTGTGCATGCAGCGTGAGCGGGGGCGTGTACCCAAGACCTGTCCTCTGGTCCATAACCCTCCCAGTCGACCAGATACACAAGCCCCCTAACCTGTCGACGGACCCTGAGGATTTATTTAACCGTCCAAACCTGATCTCCATTTTCCAGGAACCTAGAGGGAGGAGGGGTAAGGGCAGGGGGAGACAGAGTGCTCTCCGCTACCGGTTTTAGCTGTGAAACATGTACTACCGGGTGTCTCTTAACCGAGGGTGGGAGAGCCAGCTTGACGGCTAGGGGATTAATTATAGAGATGATGGGGAATGGACCAACGTAACGGGGAGATAACTTCTTAGAAGGTACCTGAAGGTTAAAGTCCTTGGCCAATAATAAAACTTGTTGGCCTGGCTGATAGGATGGAGCTGGGACACAATGATGGTTGGCGATGCGGCACATCTTAGCAGAAGCCTTCTCCAATGCTGCTCGAGCGGCTCTTCACACCCTCTGACACTTCCTTATGTGGAAGACAGGGTGTTGAACGCTGTCTTCCACTCGTCCCCCTCCTTAATCCGCACAAGATGATAGGTGTTCCAGAGATACAATTTAGAGAAAATGGTGGCTGGTGCCAATGGTTCAAAGGATGAGTTGAAAAGAGGCAGGGGGTACTTGTTCTTAATAGTAATGTTAAGATGATGGTAGTCGATGCAAGGCCTGAGTGAACCGTCTTTCTTGGATACAAAGAAAAATCCAGCTGCCAGTGGAGACTTGGATGGAGTGATGATTCCCAAAGCTAAACCCTCCGTGATGTATGTCTTCATGGCCTCTTTTTCGGGGAGTGACAGATTATAAAGCCGGCTTGCAGGTAGTTTAGCCTCCGGGAGTAGCTCAATAGCACAATCGTATGGTCTATGCGGGGATAGACCCTGTGCTTGCTCCTTGTTGAAAACCTACGCTAGGTCATGGTAGCAGGCAGGCACACGGGACAGATCCGTCTGGGGGGTAGCGATACTAGGGACATGGACCGGAAGGGAGGCAGCTCTATGACAGCGCGGAAGGATGTGGTCCACACCAAGATCGTGCCAGAAGTCCAAGAGATGTGGGGGTCATGTTGACGGAGCCAAGATCTACCCAGCACTAGCGGGGCGACGGGGGTCTCCAGAACCCAAAGACTGAGGGGCTCGCTGTGTTTTCCTGAAATGGTCATGGTAATGGGTTCGGTATGAAACCTGATGGGTCCCAAAGGATGTCCGTCCAGGGCTTGAGCAGGAAATGACCCTGCCCAGGGTGACCAGGGGCATGCCCACCTTTGGGGCAAATTCGTAGTCCAGGAGTCTCTCATCGGCCCCAGAGTCCAAATAAGCTTCTACTTGGGTTGATTTAGAGCCCCACGCTAGCGTTGCGGGTTCCACAAAGTCAGGGTTCTTCTTATCTTGGGGAGAAGATGTATGGCTCACCAGGAACCCCTCAGCTGGTGAGCCTGGTCTTTTTGGTTTAGCTGGACAAAAACGAAGGATATGTTCCGCTAGACCACAGCAAAGACAAAGGCGTAGTCTGAACCTTCTCTCTCTCTCCTCAATGGTCAGCCGGGTCTTTCCCAACTGCATGAGCTGCGGAGTTGTCAGCATTGTGGTTGGAGCAATATGTGGCGAAGCTGGAGCCTCAAAAGTGGGTCGCAGTTGAGGCCGGGTACTGACCGTTGTGGCTTCCTGGGTTCGCTCAGCTGCACGTTCCGTCAGTCTCTGATCGAACAAAAGTGCAAGATGCCTGCAGGGTGCGGGCCTGTCCCTCAGTAGTCCATTCTTAATCTCCACCGAAAGTCCTCGACGGAACGCGCTCTGGAGTGCCCGATCGTCCCATCCGCTGTCAGCCGCCAGGGTCCGGGATTCCAGGGTGTAGGTCACAACCGAGCGAAGTCCCTGCTGGATGGAGTGAAGGTGTCCCGCGGAGTCCCCTCCATCCCTGGGGTGGTCAGATACGGCCCGCAATTCGGCCCGAAAGGCAGCGTAGTCTGTGCTAAGCCCCAAGGTCCTGTCCACTGCTTCCGTAGCCCACTTGAGTGCAGGTCCCGTGAGTAGAGCAAAACTTAATGCGATCTTTGCCCCATCAGAAGAATAGCGTGAAGGCTGGTGTTGAAAAATAAGATTGCACTGAACAAGAAATCCCCTGCACAGCTCAAAATCACCCTCAAAGGGTCTAGGACTAGGTTTTTTGGGCTCTTATTCCAAACCGCAGCGTTCTGGTTTTTGGACTGGGGAAGTGAGATGCGGGGTAGCTGTAGTGGGGGTCACTCTAGGCGCAAGGCAGTCCAGCCTAGAGTGAAGTCTGGAAAAAGCTCTCTCGAAATAGTCCTCAAGAGCAATAAAACGCTCTTGGTGCTCGTTAACCACGGCACTAAGCATGGACAAGCCAGAAGTCCTGGGGAATCGAGACAGGGCTTCTCGGGTGTCGCCTGGTTCCGCCTTGTTCTTAGCGAGAACGTACTGTTATGTAATAGGCAAAGGGGAGGAGGCCACAGCAAGGCAGAACTGCGTGTGGAATTAACCAATGTGAATTTACCAGAGGTTGTTGTTGCTGCGTGTGCGTGCAGCGCCAGCGGGGGCGTGTCCGAGCGAGCAGCCAGAGGAGGAACTGTGACCCTCAGAAGCGGGTTCGAATCCGCGCCGTGACAATCTCCTTCTTCATCTGTGGAAACGCTTCCCGCCCACACTGCTTGGTGCCTCGTCTGAGCTGCTGTGACTTAGATTACCATAGTAACAAATTAAATTACCCTAGTAACTAATTAGATGACCATAGCAACTAATTAGATTACCATAGTAACTGGTATATCATCCACAAGCGCAGATTCCAACCATTGAAAAACTTTGTATAGTTGAAGACTTACGGTCATTAGAAAACGTGACTGCACATCGTAATGGCAGCTACACTTTCCATTTTAAAGATCTAAAAAAAATATTTAGGGATGTCCGGCGGGCCAGATTGAAAAGCTCAACTGGCCGCATGTGACCCCCGGGCCTTAAAGGCCTACTGAAACCCACTACTACCGACCACGCTGACTGATAATTTATATATCAATGATGAAATATTAACATTGCAACACATGCCAATACGGCCTTTTTAGTTTACTAAATTGCAATTTTAAATTTTGTGCGAAGTATCCTGTTGAAAACGTCGGTATAATGACGCGTGCGTGTGACGTCTCGCGTTGTACGCGTGCGTGTGACGTCTCGCGTTGTAGCGGACATTTTTTTCCAGCCCAATCCCAGCTATAAGTAGTCTGCTTTAGTCGCATAATTACACAGTATTCTGGACATCTGTGTTGCTGAATCTTTTGCAATTTGTTCAATTGATAATGGAGATGTCAAAGAAGAAAGATGGAGGTGGGAAGCGGTGTATTGCGGCTGCCTTTAGCAACACGAACACAGCCGGTGTTTCCTTGTTTACATTCCCGAAGGTGAAGCTTTACAATGGAACAGAGCGGTCAAGCGAACATGGTTCTCTACCACATGTCAACCGGCAGGTTTCCGTGAGAAAATTGTGGTAAAAAGTCGGCTCTTACCGTAGACATGAGCGGAGCTAATACCGTTCCTCGTGCACCTGTCAAAGAGGCAGCTGGGACTCTTTTGCCTCCTTCGTGGCTTCCCTCAGAGACACTGGCGGTCACCACACCCGTGGCCACACCCCTCCGACTTTCAGGTACGACAGTATAATCTTACTACAACACTAGTAACACAATAAGCAGATAACGGATTTTCCGGAATTATCCTAGTAAATGTGTCTAATAACATCTGAATTGCTCCCTGTCTTTTTTTTTTTCTAGTCCTTCACTCTCACTAACCTCATCCACGAATCTTTCATCCTCACTAAAATTAATGGGGAGATCGTCGCTTTCTTGGTCCGAATCGCCCTCCCTGCTGGTGGCCATGATTGTAAACAATGTGAGGATGTGAGGATGTGAGGATGTGAGGAGCTCCGCAACCCGTGACGTCACGCGCACATCGTCTGCTACTTCCCGTACAGGCAAGGCTTTTTTATTAGCGACCAAAAGTTGCGAACTTTATCGTGGATGTTCTCTACTAAATCCTTTCAGCATAAATATGGCAATATCGCGAAATGATCAAGTATGACACATAGAATGGACCTGCTATCCCCGTTTAAATAAGAAAATCTCATTTCAGTAGGCCTTTAGTTTGCCCAGGTCTGATCTCGGTCATTGTATTTTCAGGGCATTTAATCGATGGCGACTGGACTGTTTGGTTTGGTCTATGAGCATGAACTGATTAAACCTTTTTGGATGAGTCATCTAAGACAAACCAAACAGTGCAGTCACGATCGATTGAATGCTCTGAGAATGTTTGACGTTTGTTTGTATTAACAAATGTGATGTTTTAGAGAGCAATATTGTTTAATTAAGGTTACTTTTAAGTATATCTCGCTTGTGTGTTACTAATGTATGGTGTGTTTAGCTGTTGTGTAGCTGGTAGCTCCCAGGAGTATTTTAGCTCTTGTAAAGTGTTCTAATATAATAAGTTACACTTACACAGCAAAAATTGAAATCTAAGTAAGATTATATATCTCATATAAGGGTGATTTTTGCTTATTTTCTGTCTGATAAGATAATTCTTCACACTAAGCAGTGTTTTACTTGTTTTAAGGGTTTTGGTCCTAAATGATCTCAGTAAGATATTGCATCTTGTTGCTGAGATTTGATGACCTATATTGAGTAAAACATGCTTGAAAATAGAATATCAACTGTTGCAAAGCTGTGTCATCAACAATCACAAGTTTAAAACTACTTTTTTAAAGTAATAATTTCTTACTTGAAGCATGAAAAAAAAACTCATGATGCCGAGCGCATATCATTATGTCAAGATAATGGCAATAGCATTTAATTTAATTTAAGAATATTTTTCAACATATTAAGCACATAAGTCTCATTTTTTTTCTACCAAGAAAAGTGCACTTGTTATTAGTGAGAATATATTTGTTTTAAAGGTATGTTTGGGTTCATTGAGGTTACTTGTTTTGAAAAGTCTTGAGAAGCCAAATTTTCTTGTTCTATTTGACAGATAATTTTGCTTATTTCAAATAAAATACCCCTGATTTTTATATATATTTTTCTTGTTTTTGAACAACGACTTTTTGCAGTGTACAATACGTAATTTACAATTTCTTAGACGTATTCTGCTCACCGAATCCAATCCATTTGTCTTTCTTGCTAAATGTACTTGTCGTCCACCAACTTGTATCATAATCAACAATGTTTGCTCCAACAAGGTATTCAAGTTGCATGGTCGGTATTAGTGCTAACCACCTTGCTTGACAAGATTTGCTTGCGGTTTCCCGACTGACTGATTTCATGCGAAAGCAGACAAAAAGCAAAACAAAATCTGTCCTTTTTAAAGCAAGTCATGTAAAAATTTTCTCAACCTTGAAACCCCCTTCCACGTTGCTTTGGACTATTCAATGTAATCATCTGACTTTACGCCGCGTTAATATCGGGACAAAGAAGCAATGGAGCAGCAAAGAGGAGCAGTGTTCTTTTCAATTGACGCATGAGTGGCTTTGAAGCGACGGTTCTAATTAGACGTTATCTGGTTGGACTGAACCGGCTGATGTGTGCTGACATTAGAATTATTTTCGGTAATAAAAACATTTTTTTACATTTGACGTCCCATCATCATGGGAGGTTTTAATGACGAAGAATTGCCTTGGTTCATTTCAGAGACATTCCACTTACTTGATTTACACGTACTACCGTATTTTTGGGGCTATAAGTCGCAGTTTTTTTCATAGTTTGGCCGGAGGTGCGACATATACTCAGGAGCAACTTATGTGTGAAATTATTAACACATTACCGTAAAATATCAAATAATAAAATATTTACCTAATTCGCGGAAGAGACGAGGAAAATGTCAGCAATCGTCACACACACGTCAACCAATAAGAATTCGGCGGGGGAGGGTCATGGCAGAAGTGCATTGTGGGTCATGGAATGCTAACTGCTATATGCTATATGCTACTGCCGTAGCTATTAGAATGGATCATTTCATCCTTAGCTGTAACTTATAAAAACTGAGAAGGGCTGAACAAAAATGGCGCCGAAAAGGAAAACATGTACTGCAGATTACAAGCTGGACGTAATGAAATATGCAGCAGAAAACGACAAGAGGAAGCGGCGCATACCTTGGAAGTTCGCAGAGTTGTTTAGAAGCGACATCGAGGAAGAAGATTTCATGGGATTTATCGATTAGGAGTGACAGATTGATTGTTTCATAAAACATACACTTATTCAGCCTGTTGTTCGCTATTCTTTATTTATTTTAAATTGCCTTCCAAATGTCTATTCTTGGTGTTGGATTTTATCAAATAAATTTCCCCCAAAAATGCGATTTATACTCCAGTGCGACGTTTATGTTTTTATCCTTCTTTATTATGTATTTTCGGCCGGTGCGCCTTATAATCCGAAAAATACGGTAATCTGTTTGTATTTAGGGGCTTTACGGTGGAAGAGGGGTTAGTACATCTGCCTCACAATACGAAAATCCTGAGTAGTCCTGGGTTCAATTCCGGGCTCGGGATCTTTCTGTGTGGAGTTTGTATGTTCTCCCCGCGAATGCGTGGGTTCTCTCCGGGTACTCCGGCTTCCTCCCACTTCCAAAGACATGCACCTGGGGATAGGTTGATTGGCAACACTAAATTGGCCCTAGTGTGTGAATGTTGTCTGTCTATCTGTGTTGGCCCTGCGATGAGGTGGCGACTTGTCCAGGGTGTAGGCCGCCTTCCGCTCGATTGTAGCTGAGATAGGCACCAGCGCCCCCCGCAACCCCAAAGGGAATAAGCGGCAGTAAATGGATGGATGTCCCACCAGCAGAGCCGATACAAAAAATGAGCACAGGGTGGGTTCCCATTCAAGTGACCTGTTTTAAACTTTGCTTGTGAATCATATTGCCATGGTTACGCAATATATTAGAAATTTTAATGCGTTTTTTTTATATATATTTTTCCCAAAGGGAATACGCGGCAGAAAATGGATGGATGGATGGATGTTTGTATTTAAGAAGACTACTGGACACTGAATTAGGTACACCAAGGTGATCTGTTGGTACATGAGTTGTGTGCCACTACTTCTGTCTGAGCACTGGTTCCCTCCCTGTTCCTGGTCACCAATCAGGATACTTTTTGAGTTTGAGTAGTTCAATGTGTTTTAATCAGATTTAAACTAGGAAAAAAGACGTTTATGTTGAGAGATTTATGAGAAGGACTGTGCACTGACTGGCTGCAATTTCCTGATTGAGCGGATCATTTTCATTTTGGGATGGTTTGAATTTGTTGAAACGTGTCGAAATACAAGGGGATGGCATGGCGCGGTTGGAAGAGTGGCCGTGCCAGCAACCTGAAGGTTCGTGGTTCAATCCCCACTTTCTCCCAACTTGTAATGTTTGTTGTGTCCTTGAGCAAGACACTTCACCCTTGCTCCTGATGGGTCGTGGTTAGGGCCTTGCATGGCAGCTCCCTCCATCAGTGTGTTAATGTGTGTGAATGGGTGAATGTGTAAGTAGTGTCAAAGCGCTTTGAGTACCTTGAAGGTAAAAAAGCGCTATACAAGTACAACCCATTTAACATTCACAGTAGTACTCCGGGATTCGAGTTTAATTGGTCCAATGACGCAGCTCGTACCTCAAAAAATTAATATTGCAAAAGAGTGTTGCACATTGAAATGAATTAAAATCAATTTAATTGCTGCTTAAACCCCCAAAACCACAGAATGTCAAGATGTAACATGGCTTTTATGTTGAAAAAGAAACTTTTAGATGAAAAACGATTGTATATAAAAACAATAGAATGTAGGACAAACAACTGCAGTAGTTTTATGAAGTAATGTACAACATTTAGCTTGGAGAGCAGACTTCGACGGTAACCCACCATCAGCAGCTTTTCCATATTTTTTGCGGATAAATGTTCACTGTTTGGATATAATTTTAACGTCCTTGGCTTCACTATGGTGCTACGATCCAACTGCTATGTCGTGTTTTTAATGATTTTTTGTTTTTAATTCAATGAAAATCATTGATTTCTTTGTCTCGGTAATGTCCTTCACACCCACTCTTACCTTCATGTTTGGATAAACAAAGTTATGTTAATATCTTTTTATAAGATATTAAGACCGAATGTTTTGGTCAGACCTTACGGGGTTCATATTGACATTTGCTATGCCAACTATGGGTTGTACTTCTATAGCGCGTTTCTACCTTCAAGGTACTCAAAGCGCTTTGACACTACTTCCGCATTCACCCATTCACACACACATTCACACACTGATAGAGGAAGCTGCCATGCAAGGCGCTAACCAGCACCCATCAAGAGCAAGGGTGAAGTGTCTTGCTCAGGACAAAACGGACGTGACGAGGTTGGTACTAGGTGGGGATTGAACCACGGAACCTCGGGTTGCGCACGCCCACTCTTCCACTGCGCCACACCGTCCCCCACTAATGGCTCGTAACCTGAATTTTTGCACGCTAGGTAGAGCTTAACAATTAGCAGAGACACTATCAGGGCTTGTCACACCACACAGTTCTTATAGTTATTGATTCTAAATATGGTACCAAAGTGATTGCTCGTATTTACATACATTTTTTGGGGACAAAAAGCTTACAGAAAATATGATTTTGATAAACAACATCATGCTCTGTAAGTGGAGGTCAAGTTGATGATTAACTACACCTGGGATCTATGACTTGTACCAAAGAAGCCAAAAAAAAGTGTAAACAAAGCAACACTTCACAGGCCTGCTCTAATTGGCTGCCATAGATGACAGATTATCCATTAAATATATTTAATAATTTATCTGATCATTTGGATTCTGATGACACCTTCAATGTTTTGTCCACAGAGTGAAAACAAACCACAAAGAGGACAAATGTTCACGGCTGACCTTCAGTCGCTATCATGACAACAGTATCTTATCTCTCATTTACAATCACTACGGATACAATACTTCAGATGTATGTCAGCTGACAAAGTGTTTTTATATACAAAGTCTGCGGGGACTATCAGCGCACTTGTGATATCAGATGGTGTTGATGGACAATGTTGGGTCGGTTAGTTATGAACCTTCTCTACCTGTGATTATTTGGTTTATTGCAAATATTGTAAATATGTTGATGTGCAACAATTTGTCAATATTGTCGACAATAAAAAATCATGAAACTTGTCTCAGAAAATGTGTCAATGATAGTCAGTGGGGTTGCGGGATGATATCAATTATATACATTTGGCCAAAGATAGAGATTTTAATACTATCGTTGTAGAAGCCTGAATGCTATTGAAGTTAGTATCTGGTGTGACCACTATTTGCCTCACGCATAGAGTTGATCAGGTTGTTGGTTGTGGACTGTGGAATGTTGGTCCACTCCTCTTCAATGTCTGTGCGAAGTTGCTGGATGTTGTCTGGAACTGGAACATGCTGCCGTATACGCCGATACACAGCATCCCAAACATGCTGAATGGGTGACATGTCCGGTGAGTACAGTAGCCATGCAAAAACTGGGATGTTTTCAGCTTCCAGGAATTGTGTACAGATCCTTGCAACATGGGGGCCGTGCATTCTCATGCTGCAACGTGAGGTGATGGTCTTGGGTGAATGACACAACAACAGATCTTAGGATCTCGTCACGGAATCTCTATGCATCAAAATGTCATTAATAAAATGCACTTGCGTTCATTGTCCATAACACACGCCTGTTCATACCGGGTTGCTGGTTTCAGACGATCATGGAGGTGATCCTGCGCTGATGGGGTTACACGTGGTTTGCGGTTGTGAGGCCGGTTGGATATACTGCCAAATTCTCTGAAACACCTTTGGAGATGACTTATGGTAGAGAAATGGACATTCAATTCATGGGCAACAACTCTGGTGGAGATTCCTGCAGTGAGCATGCCAACTGCATGCTCCCTCAAAACTTGTGACATCTGTGGCATTGTGCTGTGTGATAAAACTGCACATTTCAGAGGGTGGCCTTTTATTGTGAAATGCCTAAGGCACACCTGTGCAATAATCATGCTGTTTAATCAGCATCTTGGTATGCCACACCTGTGAGGTGGGATGGATTATAATTGGCAAAGAAGAAATGCTCACTGACACAGATTTAGACAGATTTGTGAACAATATACGAGAGGAATAGGTGTTTTTTTGTTTATAATAAAAGTTTTAGATTTTTGAGTTCAACTTATGAAAAATGGGAACAAAAACACATGCGTTTATATTTTTGTTCCGCGGTTTAACATTGATCCAACACACCCATAGGTTAGAAAGGGCAGTGACATGGCCACCCTAATTACTGTACATTGCAGGGTTCAAGTAAAAACATTAAGAATAAACTATATTATCATTAAGATATCTGGGGAATAGCACTTTAGTTGCCAGCTAGTGATTAGCGGCCTGAGATGCCAGCGGGTAATTTGCATGCTATTGACAAGCTAGCTGTTAGCGTACTAGTTTCCAGGCAGCGATGATTAGCACACAGGTTGCCAGCTTGCTATTAGTGGCGCTATACTGTATTTTTTTATATTGTAATGTTGCAGAAAAACGAGATACAATAGTACCTTAAGAGCCAGTTTGATTTCAAACACCATTTTTTATACTAAATATACAAGTAGGGAATCCATCCCCCCTCCACATCCCACCCTCCGGATTGTAAATAATGTAAATAAATCAATGTTTATACTGTGATGATTAATTTGTGTGATGACTGTATTATGCTGATACTACATAAGTGTACAATAAATTGATTTACGAGTGGAAAAACTTATTCGGGTGTTACCATTAAGTGGTCAATTGTACAAAATATATACTGTATTGTACAATAAACTAATAAAAGTTTTAATCAATCAATCAATCAAACCCTGCGATGAGGTGGCGACTTGTCCAGGGTGTACCCTGCCTACCGCCCGAATGCAACTGAGATAGGCTCCAGCGACCCCCCGCGACCCCAAAAGGGACAAGCGGTAGAAAATGGATGGATCGATGGAATCAATCAAACCAGTTCCATCTCTCCATTAGGATGGAGGTCCTTGTCCTGGATAATGTTAAAGATTCCTGCATTAGGCACCTGAAAAGTCGGGTCACGGGTGAGCTGGAGTCTACATATATTTATATATATAGTAGAAAAAACAACATTTACACTCACATTTTTTCCAGGCTAAAATTGAGAATGTCTCACAGATTCCAATTTAAATCCATGAATTGTAATTGAGTTTGGAAACAGATGGTCAAACTGCAATTCAAGTTTGAATTAAAGAAAGTACAATTTGAATTTCTATGAAAGTCCAATTCATAATTTTGGTGTATTCCAGAATTCTACTATAATTCCTAAATCAAAATATAATTACCATGAACATCATTTACACATTACACAGTCCCTCCAGCAACCCCCCATATAGCGATAGCGCCAATCATTGCAAATTCAAGCAATTGCTGTGAATTATGTGCGGCGCTTGCAACAATGTCCAATACCCGCAACTTCCCCGCACAATCAAACACGCAATCTAACCGTCTAATCAAAACATACTTGAGCAGAAACGACAACATGTAACAACGCATCAACCCTTTATTGCTAAAAAACTACAAAATTGTAATCCTCACGCATTGCTCAGACCTACTTTCTGTTCTTGTCTACAGCGCTAAGCCATCTGAGTAATGTGGTGTTTAAGCATTTACTTTCTGGTTAACATGCATTTATATAGTGATGTAACTTTTATTTATCCGGGATAAGGAAATTAACCACATATTTTCATTTGGAATGCTGACCTAGCAAATGAACATGTTAGACATGCTGAAGTGTGATGATAATCTCTCATCGTCTCTCAGTTACCAACAAAGATTTCTGCTCTCAAAATGTTTACACAAGCTCTTAACGCGCGGTGGAAAATGTCTTTGAACATAAATTAAAATTTATAATGGACACCCACTTTTCAAGCATAAAACATACACAGAGAAGGTCTGCAACATGTGGATGACAGAGCAGACAGCGCACAATATGGAAGCATTTGCTGGTAGCTCTTTGTATAATCATAATTATTAATTACTATTATTACTTATAATGACTTAAAACAGTAGAGTAACTTTACAATGAGCTCTGAGTATGTAATTCTACTGCCATCTGCCTGTCTACCCCGCAGTTTTTGAGGACCAGTCATAGACAATTTAGAGTGAAAAGCAAGTTTTATATTCACTCGCATACAAATCATTCTAACTTGGATTGTTTCCCTGGCTTCGAGACTCTCCCGAAGGTCACTGCAGCGAAGACACAACGAACTCTCTTCTTGTCTCTCATGGACACACACCTGTTGTTGTTGACTTTGGACTAACGACTGTATAATACATCAGGGCCGCGGAACAGAGACACACTGCGGGCTTACACAAACACACACACACACATCCACAAAAAAATATACGCCACACATACACCCCTCACCCCTCCCAACGCCCTCGAAGCAAATCCCATAGGGGTAATGAATGGATGGTAAGCGCCTGAAGAGCTCCGGCCTACCACCATGACCTTGATATACCTTCCCTCTGTTGCTAAATATCTCGAGATGTATATGTTGTAATATGTATATGCGCTTTGCTATGGAGATTTTTTCCCACTCCAGACTGGGCCAACTTAGGAGCCCAGTCGAGATTGTATTTTTTTACTCATCCTTCCCCAGCGTTTACCTTTTTCCCATCTTTTACGGGGTGCCTTATGGCGACCCATCAGCGTTCTTGTTCTGTAACTCTGTACACTGTTTGTTTGTCTATTCTTGAACAGGTTTGTGCTGAAAACAAAGTTTCGTTATACTTGTGCAATGACAATAAATACCTGTCCTATCCTATCTAGTGTTTATGTTTAAGTCTGTGTGGTGTAAAACAGGTATCATCACATCAAAGCAGATTTTTGTTTTGTTTAATTTATTGGAATACTGTGCTATTTGAGGTTAAGGTTACAAGGAGCACTTAGAACATCGATAACAACTTCATAAAATCACAAGTTGATTCAATGTTACTGAAAACAATATAAGCCTTGAAAAATGGGAACTTTTGCTTGCAACTGTCTGAAAAATGTAGGCATTTTATTCCCAACAGTCACCAAAAAAAGCCTGAGAAACCCTGGAAGGATTAAATTATTTGTACTTACAGCAAGTGTTAGACATTGGTGGGAAATATGTTTATTTGTCAAAATACTTTATTCTGTCCAAGTATTTAAAATGGAGGAAATGTGTGTTTATTTTGTGCTTGTAGAGTATTTTTAGTATTTGTTAAATGTAACAAATACTGTCTTTGACTGTATCTAATTCCAATTCTACATGCTTTAGGATGGAGCGAAGTCAAAATGTTCAACTTAAATTCCCACATTTGGCAAGGAACACGTGCACGCACGCACAAACTAACCATGCAAATTCCACACAGAGATGCCCTAAGGAAAATTGAAAGCCACGATCTTCTGACTGTGAGGCCGACATGCTTACCAGAGAGAACAGCACAGCAAGTCCAAGTGTGTTACACACAGTGGCGGGCTGTGCGTTTCCCAACTAGGCCTTCAATGATGTCCTACGTAGTCCGACTTTAATAAATACTCCTCAAAAGACCATCATTTATGTCCCCACATGACCACGGCTGGAGAAATACTATACAGAAACACACTTGTGCACGACTGCGCATTGAACCACCTCAACAGAGTACAAAACAGGCTGTATTTTGGCACATTTACAAACCCCGTTTCCAAATGAGTTGGCAAATTGTGTTAGATGTAAATATAAACGGAATAAAATTATTTGCAAATCCTTTTCAACCCATATTCAGTTGAATATGCTACAAAGACAACATATTTGATGTTCAAACTGATAACCTTTTTTTTTTTGCATAAAATCATTAACTTTAGAATTTGATGCCAGCAGCCCGTGACAAAGAAGTTGGGAAAGGTGGCAATACATACTGATAAAGTTGAGGAATGCTCATCAAACACTTATTTGGAACATCCCACAGGTGTGCAGGCTAATTGGGAACAGGTGGGTGCCATGATTGGGTATAAAAACAGCTTGTCAAAAAATGCTCAGTCTTTCACAAGAAAGGATGGGGCAGGGTACACCCCTTTGTCCACAACTGCGTGAGCAAATAGTCAAACAGTTTAAGAACAACGTTTCTCAAAGTGCATTTGCAAGACATTTAGGGATTTCAACATCTACGGTCCATAATGTCATCAAAAGGTTCAGAGAATCTGGAGAAATCACTCCACGTAAGCGGCATGGCCGGAAACCAACATTGAATAACCGTGACCTTCGATCCCTCAGACGGCACTGTATCAAACACTGATATCAGTCTCTAAAGGATATCACCACATGGGCTCAGGAACACTTTAAATAACCACTGTCACTAAATACAGTTCGTCCTTACATCTGTAAGTGCAAGTTAAAGCTCTACTATGCAAAGTGAAAGCCATTTATCAACAACATCCAGAAACGCCGCCGGCTTCTCTGGGCCTGAGATCATCTCAGATGGACTGATGTAAAGTGGAACAATGTTCTGTGGTCTGACGAGTCCACATTTCAAATTGTTTTTGGAAATATTCGACATTGTGCCATCCGGATCAAAGAGGAAGCGAACCATCCAGACTGTTATTGACGCAAAGTTAGAAAGCCAGCATCTGTGATGGTATGGGGGTGCATTAGTGCCTGAGACATGGGTAACTTACACATCTGTGAAGGCACCATTAATGCTGAAAGGTACATACAAGTTTTGGAACAACATATGCTGCCATCTAAGAGCCGTCTTTTTCATGGACGCCCCTGCTTATTTCAGCAAGACAATGCCAACCCGCATTCAACAGCGTGGCTTCATAAAAAAAGAGTGCGGGTACTTTCCTGGCCCGTTTGCAGTCCAGACCGAAAATGTGTGGCGCATAAGGAAGTGTAAAATATGACAATGGAGACTGTTGAATGACTGAAGCTCTACATAAAACAAGAATGGGAAATAATTCCACTTTCGAAGCTTCAACAATTAGTTTCCTCAGTTCCCAAACGTTTATTGAGTGTTGTTAAAAGAAAAGGTGATGTAACACAGTGGTGAACATGCCCTTTCCCAACTACTTTGGCACGTGTTGCAGCCATGAAATTCTAAGTTAATTATTATTTGCAAAAAAAAAACAAAGTTTATGAGTTTGAACATCAAATATCTTGTCTTTGTAGTGCATTAAATTGAATATGGGTTGAAAAGGATTTGCAAATCATTGTATTCTGTTTATATTTACATCTAACACAATTTCCCAACTTATACAGACACGGGGTTTGTAAAAATCAATGAACTCGCATCAGCATTTAAAAAAAAACTTACGTGTTACTGTCAAAATTTAAATAATTGTAAAGAACACATTAAATGTGGAAATATAAATAAATAAAATAGTTGAACTTTTTCTTTGTGAGTTAAAAAATTTACAACCAATGATTTCTCTGTTGGCCGGGTATGGCTCCGGTGCCCCTTCCTGCTTTTCGCAAATTACAACTTGTGATTGGATTTTCACTTGGGAGCAACAAGTGACAATTCAATCACAGTCACGTTTAGCGTAAGGCTACCAAGATGGGCTACCGTCAAAAACTGGTGATCTGATTGGCTATTGCAAATGACTATCAATTGTCTATCTGGCAGAATTCATACAGCGCTGGCAACAAGCTAGCTGAATTCTGATTGGATAAAAGCTCTAACAACCAAAAAAAAAAGCAACACTGAAGCCTAAAAATATATTAGGAGAAGATGATGAATACTTTATGGAAAGTAGATTAAAATTAACTTGGATTAATCTATGATCATGATTTATGTTAGTTCAGCAGAGAAGGCCTTGCTGGCCCTAACACCACACCATTGGTTAAACATACTTGGCCATTTAAGCTTATTCTGATTCTGATAAGGCAGGGGGTTATATTGAAGTCAACGCATTATGTAAGTGTTTAAATTGCTACAACAGCCTACTATCAAAATGACTGTGTCGCAGGCTGACGGAAATCTTCGTTGACAGAAATGTTGAAATGTAATATTTATTCTACACATTTTTGCCACATTGGAAAACATGAGTAGTAGTGGTTAGAGTGTCCGCCCTGAGATCGGTAGATTGTGGGTTCAAACCCCGGGCGAGTCATACCAAAGACTATAAAAATGGGACCCATTACCTCCCTGCTTGTCACTCAGCATCAAGGGTTGCTCACTGCTCCCCTCACCTCCCAGCGGGTGAACAAGGGGATGGGTCAAATGCAAAGGACAAATTTCACCACACCTAGTGTGTGTCTGACAATCATTGGTACTTTAACTTAACTTAACTTAACTTAAAACAAAGACTTCTCAAAGGGTGGGAAAACCCCAATAAATTACTGGCTTAGCATAGCCAAAGGTATAGATGTGTGTGTTCTAATTAAAGGAAATGGCGGGCTGTCTTCTTCTAATGGATTTGATACCATCTTTACAAGCTGGGTAACGTTCCCTGTGAGCTATAATAGCACGAAAATGCAGCCAATAGTTCATACAAATGTGTCATAAAACATGCAAATATAAATTACCGTATT
The DNA here is from genome assembly GCF_033978795.1 of Nerophis ophidion. Classification (NCBI taxonomy): domain Eukaryota; kingdom Metazoa; phylum Chordata; class Actinopteri; order Syngnathiformes; family Syngnathidae; genus Nerophis; species Nerophis ophidion. The sequence continues at coordinate 44,669,115 of NC_084614.1, forward strand.
TTCCGGACTAATAGGCAATCTTAAAATCCTTTTTTTTTTTTTTTTTTCTAAAAACTCGACAGTGTGCTTTGTAACCCGACAGTGTGCTTTAAAACATATACTTACACACACACACACACACACACACACACACACTCACACACACACACACACACACACACACACACACACACACACACACACACACACACACACACACACACACACACACTGTTATTCATACATACAAACGTACATACTGTACATAGGTACCTACGCTCCCACATACATACACAAATACAGAACATACCTTCATATTCCAAGTTCGTGCATATACACGCACATTCATGGTACTAACATACACATACTGTACATATACATTCACTGTACAAACATACATATACTGTACATATACATTCACTGTACAAACATACATATACTGTACATACACATTCACTGTACAAACAAACATACATATACACATACTGTACATATACATTTACTGTACAAACATTCATATACACATTCTGTTCATATACAAGTACATATACATACATACACTCATGCACATAATCACGTTCCATCAAACATATATCAATGTTGTTGCCCTAGGGTAAACTGGGTAACACATGGCATATTGACAAAGCTTAACCTATTGCTACTATAACAATCTACAAGATTAATATAGGTTGCCTCGCTCCCTTCCCTTCCATCTTTCGGTATTCCTTTTTATTTAATTATTTTTTAATTGTATTTGTCTTTCTAGTTAGTATGTATACGTATTGTTGCATTTGAACAACTGTATTGTTGATAATAGAGGTAAACTATTGATATTGTTCATGATCAATAGCGCTTTTTCTATTGGTATTTGTATTGCTCCAGTTGTAGTGTAAAAACGATCATTGTCATTTCTCTATTATTATTTATTTCACTAACTGCTTATTTGCTATCACTTTTACGATCATATTTGTACATATCGTATGTGCTGGTGTTGTTCTATTGTTGTTGTTTTTGTTGTGTTTGCTGTTGTTGTTTTTGTCTCTCTGTCTAATCCCCCTCTTATCCCCACAATTTCCCCCTCTGTCTTCCTTTTTTTCTCTTTCTATCCCCTCCTGCACCAAATGATAATATAAATGCATTTAATAAAGTCAAATTCAAATAAGGCAACAAGAGAATTATCCTACAGTTCTCTTCTGTATAGTAAATCTGAACAGCCGATATGGGCATCTACATCAACTATATGATTTGCCTGAGAAGCTGGACAAGACAAAAAATAAATAAATAAAAATAAAACTGATGTTTATTGGGATAAGGTAAACCTCTGTTCAGTGTTTTAACATAAAAGAGTTTGATTGTGAGGCATTAAAAGCCACAAAATGCAAAGGGTCCATCAGACCCACAAATGCTGGTTGAGTAACAACAATATGACCATTACAGAACGGTTTAAAAAAATTTAAAAAAGCGGTCCATCCATCCATTTTTTACCTCTTGTCCCTTTCGGGGTCATGGAGGGTCGCTGGAGCTTATCTCAGCTGCATTTGGGCGGTAGGCGAGGTACACCCTGGACAAGTTGCCAGTTCCCAGCTGCGTTACCATGGAGAATCACGATGTGTACTAACATTTTTTGATGATGTCTAACACTTGAAATAAATATATTCATATATACACTCCTTTATCCAGATCTGCACCAAAGTATTTTCTTTAATGATAGTATCATCTAAATAATTGGATGCACGTATAGTTCCTACACTTTCTATTGTAAGAATGATATAGTTAATCAAAATAGGACAATATTGTTCAGTATTTTTTTTTAAGTTCAATTTTATATTAATTTAATACTATTTTAAAATAAAATTATGGTGTAGTGGTGTTTTTTTGACACCTTAGCAGCAGAAGCATTTAGCTCACAAGACCACAAGAGGGAACCAACAGGCTAAAAAGAGTCCAAGGGCCATGACGTCACCGTGACCAATCCTGTACTGCTTTGGTTTGGAAAAACATTTAATGTAAGTTATACTAGATTGTAATATGTTATGACATAGTTTTATAAATGTTATTGACTGTCTTAAAGGAGGATTCCATAAAAAAGTGATACCTACATTCAGACATACTGGTATAATTTGAAAAGAATAAAGCACTAAATAACTATTACATCATCCACTCACAGTAACTGTCAATAAATAAAATGATAAAAAGAAAAGTAAAAGGTAATGGCCAAAATTGTATTATATTTATATAGTATTAGGATCATCTGAAATCCATCCATCCATTGTCTACAGCTTGTCCGTTACGGGGTTGCGGAGGTGATGGAGCCTATCCCAGCTGCACAAGGGCGGAAGGCGGGTTACACCCTGGACAAATCATTCAGGGCAAACACAGATAGACAGGCAACATTCCCAATCTATTTTATTAAATCCATCTGTTCATCCATTTTTCTACTGCTTGCCCATGTTGGTGTCACAGGTGGACTGGAGCCTATCCCAGCTGCACTTGGCCAGAAGGCAAGGTGCACCCTGGACAAGTTATATTTTATCTAACTGTTTTTAATTTCAGAACTGTCAAAAAAGACAATCATTAATAAATATTTGCAAACAACCATCTCTGATATCAAACTTGTATGTGTCGTGCTTACCGTTTATCATCATATTATTCAGGACATTCCATGCAAATGAGTGGTGAAGGAAAAATCAATTCACATCCAATACACAATTCCTATTCATCACAATTTTAAGTCAATTAAAAAGATATATAAAAAAAACGCATTAAAATTTCTAATATATTGCGTAACTATGGCAATATGATTTACAAGCAAAGTTTAAAACAGGTCACTTGAATGGGAACCCACCCTGTGCTCATTTTTTGTATCGGCTCTGCTCGTGGGACATCCATCCATTTACTGCCGCTTATTCCCTTTGGGGTTGCGGGGGGCGCTGGTGCCTATCTCAGCTACAATCGGGCAGAAGGCGGTGTACACCCTGGACAAGTCGCCACCTCTTCGCAGGGCCAACACAGATGGACAGACAACATTCACACTCATTTAGTGTTGCCAATCAACCTATCCCCAGGTGCATGTCTTTGAAAGTGTGAGGAAGCCGGAAAACCCGGAGGGAACCCACGCATTCACAGGGAGAACATGCAAACTCCACACAGAAAGATCCCGAGTCCGGATTGAACCCAGGACTACTCAGGACCTTTGTATTGTGAGGCAGACGCACTAACCCCCTGTTCCACCGTGAAGCCCCGGTGGGACATACTGTCACATATCCCCAGTCTTGACGTCTTATTCTGTTCACACACGTCTGCACTTTCTCTCTGGCAAAATACATTTTAGGTCAAATGTTTTGTGCCATAGGAAGACGATTTGGGGAAATCCGGTCTTGGGAGGTTTTTTAGTAACTTTCGGGATAAATTGTACTTCTAAGAGTAGTTTTAATTGAACATACTTTTACTTTTACTTGGGTATTTTTATAGAGAAGAAACTGTACTTTTACTCCGCTCCATTTATCTACATTAAGCTCGCTACTCGCTACTGATTTTTATCGATCTGTTAATACACATTTTTTTTGTTTTGGCTTGTCGGACAGACCTTCATAGTAGGATCTATCGCATGCCTGCGTTTCACCAATCAAATGCAGTCACTGGTGACGGTTGACTCCGTTTCACCAATCAAACAGAGCCACATGAATAACTGCCCAAAAAGTTTCAGTGGCAAACAACAACAACAACAATGGCAGAGATGACAACGAACGCAAACACCCCTGGCCTCACATAAAATCGATGTTCACGCTTCAGACAACCAAAAAAAAAGTTATGTAATGCGTTCTCATATGTGTCTCCCCAAACAAGTGGACATTTCAGCTCACATGAACTCAACGTCAAATTTGAGGAAGCACATCGCCATAAGTAACGTTAGTAGTCATTTTGTCTGTCACCGCGGGCTAATGTTAGCTTCCGAGCTATGAATCACTGTCAAATGTGCGTAGTTTGGGTATAATTTAATAACGTACTGCAGCCTCATAGACGGACAGACACACACACATGCATACAAACACCAATCAGAAGTGCACATGTGTTCCCAGGTGCAGCCCACACCTATCAGAGTTTATGATTTGGGTGAAGGCTAACTTGTTATTTTCCTTTGTAAATCTCTGCCTACTGAGCTAATGGTGCTGTTACGTTATTGTGGCTCAATTTGCCTTAATTGTTTTTATTTTAATGTATTATTACTTCCATCCATCCATTTTCTACCGCTTATTCCCTTTGGGGTTCCGGGGGGCGCTTGTGCCTATCTCAGCTACAATCGGGCGGAAGGCGAAGTACACCCTGGACAAGTCGCCACCTCATCGCAGGGCCAAAACAGATAGACGGAAAACATTCACACTCACATTCACACACTAGGGACAGTTTAGTGTTTGCCAATCAACCTATCTATCCCCAGGTGCATGTTTTTGGAAGCGGGAGGAGGGAACCCACGCATTAAAAGGGCGAACATGCAAACTCATATTATTACTTAATACATTTTATTATATCATTGTAATAATAATATTTTAAAAATAATATATTTTTCCGCTCGGGGAATATTAAAGTATTTTTGCTTCTGATATATTATTGTTTTACTTGCTTAAGAGATATTCTTGGCTCTGAATTTGTTCATTGCTATTCTTATGTATTTGTGCATTGTTTGTTGCTGTCATCATTAAATTAACAGGTTACTCAGTATTTGAGTAGTTTTTCACAACATACTTTTTACTTTTACCCAAGTAAATATTTGGGTGACTATTCCTTACTTTTACTTAAGTAATAAATCTCTAAGGTAACAGTACTCTTACTTGAGTACGATTTCTGGCTACTCTACCCACTTCTGATCATGATGCAAGACAGTGTAGTGTAGACACTACACACACACACAAACACACACACACACACACACACACACACACACACACACATCGTCATTCCCAGAAAAAGACTGACGCAAAGTTAACTTTGTAACCAGCTCTTATGCTGACTTATAACTTAGCATTCTACGTGTTAAATAATCAGTAGCGTGGAAAAACAACTTGCCTCTAGAAATATGGGGAAATAATTACAAAATAACTACATTCACTAACTTTGTTACAGAAAATATCAATTCGAATAATACATAATGTTGGCTATAGAAAACCTACAAACCCTTTATTTATTGAATCAACAATACTGAAATTCCACGATACAGGGAATTTCCAAACAGCTAGTATTTTGTACAAAACAAACTATTACCTGCTAGAGAAGAAATATAACCTCATAGCAAAATGTGTATGCACATACAACACTTGAGACCTTTAGCATATCAGTATGTGGAATTACATTACCAAATGGGTTGAGCAGTTTCAGAGGTTGTTGAAACAAAACATGTTTACAGTGTATAAGGAAGAGAAACAATGATATTTATTGAAAATAAAATATGATGGATTGCTTTACGTGAATCGTAACTGACTTAACTATCTATGAAGAGAACTGTTGTACAAACCCTGTTTCCATATGAGTTGGGAAATTGTTTTACATGTAAATATAAACGGAATACAATGATTTGCAAATCATTTTCAACCCATATTCAATTGAATATGCTACAAAGACAACATATTTGAAGTTAAAACTGATAAACATTTTTTTTTTTTTCAAATAATCATTAACTTTAGAATTTGATGCCAGCAACACGTGACAAAGAAGTTGGCAAAGGTGGCAATAAATACTGATTAAGTTGAGGAATGCTCATCAAACACTTATTTGAAACATCCCACAGGTGTGCAGGCTAATTGAGAACAGGTGGGTGCCATGATTGGGTATAAAAGCAGCTTCCATGAAATGCTAAGTAATTCACAAACAAGGATGGGGCGAGGGTCACCAATTTGTAAGAACAGCATTTCTCAACGAGCTATTGCAAGGAATTTAGGGATTTTACCATTTACGGTCCGTAAAATCATCAAAAGGTTCAGAGAATTTGGGGAAATCACTGCATGTAAGCGAGGATATTACGGACTTTTGATCCCTCAGGCGGTACTGCATCAAAAACTGAAATCAGTGTGTAAAGGATATCACCACATGGGCTCAGGAACACTTAATAAAACCACTGTCAGTACCTATAGTTGGTCGCTACATCTGTAAGTGCAAGTTAAAACTGTACTATGCAAAGCCAAAGGCATTTATCAACAACACCAGGGAACGCCGCCGGCTTCGCTTGGCCCGAATTCATCTGACATGGACTGATGCAAAGTGGTAAAGTGTTCTGTGGTCTGACGAGTCCACATTTCAAATTATATTTGGAAACTGTGGACGTGGTGTCCTCCGGAACAAAGAGGAAAATAACCATCCGGATTGTTATAAGCGAAAAGTTCAAAAGCCAGTGTCTGTGATGGTATGAGGGCGTATATTCCAAGATGGGCTGCGGCTTGCAGAAGCTCTTGGTAGAAAGGGAACATTTGGCAAAAATACCGGACAATTCTGCAAATTTCATGGCTGGCTTACAGCGTGGAAACTCCATGATCACTTACGACCGCCAGACAATTCTGGATGTGTATAGATCGGGCCGTTTTGGACTAAAAAGATGTGTGTACGTTGGACCACCTCGCTAGCATGGGAATACTTTGCCGGCTACATCCAGCGGCCTGTGAAGCAGCAAAGTATAGTACCGGTGGGGGCCGTCTACGGAAGACACGCAAGAGGTGTGATCGGAAACAGAAGCACGGATGCCGAGCGGGGCTAACAACAAAGCAAAAGGCTAATCCCCACAGAACACCGCTTCCTTCCACCCTGAAGTTGGATTTAATTGGAAAGTGCGAGCCTGCTAATCTGGGTGAGGAGTCTGCTAAATTAGAACACGTTTTTTTTGCTATGACTGTTTCAGAGTTGGACCTGCGTTCTACTGAGGTGGAAAATTATGATGCGTTCAGTTTATCGCAGCACCAAGCAAACAATCGTAAAATTCCCGTCATATCAATTCCTAGATATGGTCGTAATTATTTTAAGTGCACTGTGCATAATAAACACAACATTATTAATATTGCTACTACGGATAATTTGATCAAAAACTCCTTAAAACAGGCCACGACCTATAATATAGGCTTTTTAAACATAAGATATTTGTCTCCCAAAACGTTATTAGTTAATGAGGTCATCAGAGACAACAATCTTAACGTCATCGGTCTCAGCGAAACCTGGCTTAAACCAAATGATTTTTTTGCGCTAAATGAGACATCTCCTCCTAACTATATGAATGCGCACATTGCCCGTCCCCTTAAAAGGGGTGGGGGGGTCGCACTAATATACAACGAAAACTTTAACCTTAGTCCTGACCTAAATAATAAATATAAATCATTCGAGGTGCTTACTATGAGGTCTGTCACACAGCTGCCTCTATACCTGGCTGTTATCTACCGCTCCCCAGGGCCCTATTCGGACTTCATCAATGAATTCTCAGAGTTCGTTGCTGATCTAGTGACGCACGCCGATAATATAATTATAATGGGGGACTTTAATATCCATATGAATACCCCATCGGACCCACCGTGCGTGGGGCTCGAGACTATAATTGATAGCTGTGGTCTTACACAAATAATAAATGAACCCATGTATCGCAATGGTAATACGATAGACCTAGTGCTTGTCAGGGGTATCACCGTTTCCAAAGTTATGATACTCCCGTGTACTAAAGTAATGTCCGATCATTACCTTATAAAATTCGAGGTTCAGGCTCATGTTCGGCAAGCTAATAATAATAAAAACTGCTATAGCAGCCGCAACATTAATGCTGCCACAACGACAACTCTTGCTGGCCTACTGCCCTCGGTAATGGCACCATTCCCAAATTATGTGGGCTCTATTGATAACCTCACTAACAACTTTAACGACGCCCTGCGCGAAACCATTGATAGTATAGCACCGCTGAAGTTAGAAAAGGCTCCAAAAAAGCGTACCCCATGGTTTACAAAAGAAACTAGAGCTTAGAAATGATCATGTAGAAAGCTGGAACACAAATGGCGCGCGACTAAACTTGAGGTTTACCATCAAGCCCGGAGTGATAGTTTAATAATTTATAAACGCATGCTTACCTTAGCTAAAGCTAAATATTACTCAAATCTCATCCGCCTTAATAAAAACGATCCTACATTTCGTTTAGTACGGTAGCATCGCTAACCCAACAAGGGACTTCTTCATGTAGCTCCACCCGCTCGGCAGATGACTTTATGAAATTCTTTAATAAGAAAATTTAACTCATTAGAAAGGAGATTAAAGACAATGCGTCCCAGCTACAACTGGGTTCTATTAACACAGATACGACTGTATATACGGCGGATACTGCCCCTCAAAATAGTTTCTCTCGTTTTGATGAAATAACATTAGAAGTATTGTTACAACGTGTAAATGGAATAAAACAAACATCATGTTTACTTGACCCACTTCCTGGGAAACTTATCAAGGAGCTTTTTGTATTATTAGGTGCATCAGTGCTAAATATTACAAACTTATCACTTTCCTCTGGCACTGTTCCCCTCGCATTCAAAAAAGCGGTAACCTCGATCCTGACCTCATGGTAAACTACCGACCGGTGTCTCACCTTCCCTTTATTTAAAAAATCCTCGAAAAAATTGTTGCGGAGCAGCTAAATGAACACTTAGCGTCTAACAATCTATGTGAAACCTTCAATCCAGTTTCAGGGCAAATCACTTACGGAGACAGCCCTTGATAAAATGACTAATGATCTATTGCTAACGATGGATTCTGATACGTCATCTATGTTGCTGCTCCTCTATCTTAACACTGCTTTCGATACCGTCGATCAAAATATTTCATTAGAGCGTATCAAAACACGAATTGGTATGTCAGACTTAGCCCTGTCTTGGTTTAACTCCTATATTACTGACAGGATGCAGTTCGTCTCCCATAACAATGTGACCTCGGACTACGTTAAGGTAACGTGTGGAGTTCCCCAGGGTTCGGTCCTTGGCCCTGCACTCTTCAGCATCTACATGCTGCCGCTAGGTGACATCATACGCAAATACTGTGTTAGCTTTCCCTGTTATGCTGATGACACTCAACTCTACATGCCCCTAAAGCTGACCAACACGCCGGATTGTAGTCAGCTGGAGGCGCGTCTTAAAGAAATTAAACAATGGATGTCCGCTAACTTTTTGCAACTCAACGCCAAAAAAACGGAAACGGATACCAACCTCTATTTAATAATACAACTTTAACATTTGACAACCAAACAATTAAACAAGGCGCCTCGGTAAAGAATCTGGGTATTATCTTCGACCCAACTCTCTCTTTTGAGTCACACATTAAAAGCGTTACTAAAACGGCCTTCTTTCATCTCCGTAATATCGCTAAAATTCGCTCCATTTTGTCCACTGACGACGCCGAGATTATTATCCATGCGTTTGTTACGTCTCGCCTCGATTACTGTAACGTATTATTTTCGGGTCTCCCCATGTCTAGCATTAAAAGATTAGAGTTGGTACAAAATGTGGCTACTAGACTTTTGACAAGAACAAGAAAGTTTGATCTAATTTTGCCTATACTGGCTCACCTGCACTGGCTTCCTGTGCACTTAAAGGGGAACATTATCACAATTTCAGAAGGGGTTAAAACCAAATAATATCAGTTCCCAGTGGCTTGTTTTATTTTTCAAAGTTTTAAAAAAAATTTACCCATCACGCAATATCCCGAAAAACGGCTTCAAAGTGCCTGATTTTCACCATCGGTATATCCACCCCTCTATTGTCATGTGACGTCACTGCGTAAAGCCAATGTAACAAACAAACATGGCGGATAGAACAGAAAGGTATAGCGACATTAGCTCAGATTCAGACTTGGATTTCAGTGGTTTAAGAGATTTAACAGATTACGCATTTATTGAAACGGATGGTTGGAGTGTGGAGGCAGATAGCAAAAACGAAATTGAAGATGAAACTGAAGCTATTGAGCCATACCACGACAGACAGCTGCAACGAGGACGAATTCGGCGATCGCCTTCTAACCAACGATTGCATCTTTTGATCACTGGTGCAACTTGCATCTGTCGATTGGTATGTGTTTGTTTGGCATTAAATGTGGGTGGAGGGAAAGGCTGGATGCAAATTAGCTTGCAGTCATGCCGTGACCAAATATGTCTGATTAGCACGCTCCACATAAGTCAATAACATCAACAAAACTCACCTTTGTGATTTCGTTGACTTTATCGCTGGAAATGCATCTGCTTTGAGTGTCGCAGGATATCCACACATCTCTGTGCCATCTCTGTCGTAGCATCGCTATCGTCGGTAAAGTGTGCAGAACAAACGAGAGACTTTCGCATCTTTTGACCACAGCTGCAACTTAAATCCGTTGATTGGTATGTGTTTGTTTGGCATTAAATGTGGGTGGAGGGAAAGGCTGTATGCAAATATAGCTACAAATAAGGCATAATGATGCAATATGTACATACAGCTAGCCTAAATAGCATGTTAGCATCGATTAGCATGCCGTGACCATTGATATGTCTGATTAGCACACTCCACGTAAGACAACTTGAATCTGTCCCTGATCGTGTTGTTACACCCTCAGACAACACATCGACGAGGCATAATATCTCCATGGTACGGAAAACAGTCGAAAAAACGTAAAATAACAGAGCTGATTTGACTTGTGTGTGTAATGTGTTTGAGAAAATGGTGGATTGCTTCCCGTTGTGACGTCACGGGTGAAAGGTCATTGCTCTGACAGTGAACAATTGAAAGGTGTTTCAATCGCCAAATTCACCCTTTTAGAGTTTGGAAATCGGTTAAAAAAACATATGGTCATTTTTCTGCAACATCAAGGTATATATTGACGCTTACATAGGTCTGGTGATAATGTTCCCCTCTTAGATGTGACTTTTAAGTTTTACTACTTACGTATAAAATACTACACGGTCTAGCTCCAGCCTATCTTGCCGACTGTATTGTACCATATGTAACGGCAAGAAATCTGCGTTCAAAGGACTTATTAGTGATTCCCAGAGCCCAAAAAAAGTCTGCGGGCTGTAGAGTGTTTTCCGTTCGGGCTCCAGTACTCTGGAATGCCATCCCGGTAACAGTTCGAAATGCTCCCTTAGTAGAAGCATTTAAGTCTCACCTTAAAACTCATTTGTATACTCTAGCCTTTAAATAGACTCCCTTTTCAGACCAGTTGATCTGCCGTTTCTTTTCTTTTTCTCCTATGTCCCACTCTCCCTTGTGGAGGGGGTCCGGTCCGGTGGCCATGGATGAATTACTGGCTGTCCAGAGAGTCGGGACCAAGGATGGACCGCTCATCCAGAGTCGGGACCCAGGTTGGACCGCTCGCATGTGTATCAACTCGAGACATCTCTGCGCTGCTGATCCGCTGCTGAATCGCCTCCGCTTGGGATTGTTTCCTGTTGGTTCCACTAAGGACGGGACTCTCGCTACTGTGTTGGATCCACTTTGGACTGGACTTTCACGGTCGTGTTGGATCCACTATGGATTGAACTTTCACAGTATCATGTTAGACCCGCTCGACATCCATTGCCTTCGGTCCCCCAGAGGAGGGGGATTGCCCACATATGCAGTCCTCTCCAAGGTTTCTCATAGTCATCATTGTCACTGTCACCGACGTCCCGCTGGGTGTGAGCTTTCTTTGCCCTTATGTGGGCTCTACCGAGGATGTCGTTGTGGTTTGTGTTGTGGTTTGTGCAGCCCTTCGAGACACTAGTGATTTAGGGCTGTATAGATAAACATTGATTGATTGATTGATTTATTGATTTATTGATATTAGAGCCCAAGGCATGGGTAACTTACACATCTGTGATGGCACCATTAATGCTGAAAGGTACATACAGGTTTTGGAGCAACATATGTTATCATGGACGCCCCTGCTTATTTCAGCAAAACAATGTCAAGCCACGTGTTACAACAGCGTGGCTTCGTAGTAAAATAGTGCGGGTACTTTCCTGGCCCGCCTGCAGTCCAGTCCCATCGAACATTTGTGGCGCATTATGAAGAGTAAAATACGACAGCGGAGACCCCGGACTGTTGAACGACTGAAGCTCGACATAATTCAAAAATGGGAAAGAATTCCTCTTTCAAAGCTTCAACAATTAGTTTCCTCTGTTCCCAAACGTTTATTGAATGTTGTTAACAGAAAAGGTGATGTAACACAGTGGTGAACATGCCCTTTCCCAACTACTTTGGCACGTGTTGCAGCCATGAAATTCTATTTTTTATTATTATTTGCAAAAAAAAAAAAGTTTATGAGTTTGCATATCAAATATGTTGTCTTTGTAGTGCATTCAATTGAATATGGGTTGAAAAGGATTTGCAAATCATTGTATTCCGTTTATATTTACATCCAACACAATTTCCCAACTCATATGGTAACGGGGTTTGTATTTGGATAACATTGATATAACTGCTACAAATTGAAAACAGGAAGTGAACATATATGTGTAAGGAACGGCTTTGTTGTGGAAAATGGGTAGGAATAAATACCGTATTTCCTTGAATTGCAGCAGGGCATATAGTATGCGCCTGCCTTGAATTACTGCCGGGTCAAACTCGCTTCGCAAAATAATTAGCGCATGCTTAGTATTACCACCTGGTCAAACTCGTGACGTCACAAGTGACACTTCCCTTGTCATGATTTTCAAAATGGAGGAGGCTGATTTAAATACCGGTAATTTGAAATCGCATAAAGGGAAGAAGATTAAGAGCTATTCAGTAAGATTTAAGGTCCAAGCTTACATCACATTCAAATTTTTACTGCATGCCTTTGGTAAGTGCCGGAGTGAGAAGAGGTTTTAAAATAATTAGCGCATGATTACTTTTACCGCATGCCTTTGGTAAGCGCAGGAGTGAGAAGAGGTTTTAAATTAATTAGTGCCCCGGCGGCAATTCAAGGAAATACGGTAAGCTCGTCTTCCTACTCCTTTTTGAGCATGTTGTAAAGAGAAATGTAAAAGACGCGATATATCCTGTTGAAACTGCTATCTTGTTCGAAATCAGAATCAGAATTATTTTATTGTCATTGTATGGAAACAACGAAATTGAACCGCAATCCAGCTCAGCGCTTTTAAAACAACCTACATAAAATAGCCTTAAGACAACAACAAATAATATTCATTCATACTATCTATTTTTATGTCCAAACATTTACTTATTTTCCACTTTCTCATAACAGCTGTTCTCTATTAAAAAGTGTTATCAATACCGTATTTGTTAACCAATTCAAACCACTCAAAAGTCACCATTGTCCATGCTAATGTTAATAAATTGCTAGCATTGTAAGGTTACCATGTTATTTTTTTGGAAAAGTTATGTTTGTATTTACCTTAGAGTCTATTATTTAGTTACGTGATACGTGTGAACTATTAGCATGTTAGCGTACTATCTTTTTTTCAAATTTAAACTGCTATACACCTCAGACTGATTTTAGGAACTTCACACATGCTTACTATTATGACATCTTTTTTGCTCGTTTATGCTGTTATACACCTCAGAGTCTTATATTTAGTTACTGGACACATACTAACGGTTGGTACTTCACTCATGCTTACTGTTAACATGTCATCTTTTTTTTAACGAATATATGCCGGTACACACCTCGTTTGTTTAGTTACTGGACACATGATAACTGTTAGCATATGATCTTTTTTGTTAATTTATACAGGTATACACCCCAGAATATGTTTTTATTTGATTCATAACTGTTTGCATATCAGCATGACAATGTTATCGTGCTATCTTTTTTGCTAATTGGTGCTGACACCTCAGAGTCTAATGTTTTTTTACTGAACACATGCTAACTGTTTGCAAGCAATCTGTTTTGTTATGTTATGCTGATATACACATGAGACTTTAATGTTTAGTTACTTAATGTTACATGCTAACTGTCAACATGGCAAGGTTAGCATGATATCTTTTTTCACTATTTTCTTCTGGTATACACCTCAGAATCTGGTGTTTAGTTACTGGACACATGCTAACTGTTAGCATGCTATCGTTTTTGCTATTGTCTGCTTGTATACACCTCAGAGTCAAATATTTTGATACTTTACGCATGCTTACTGTTAACAAGCCATCTTTGTTTACTTATCTATGCAGGTATACATCTCAGAGTCTAATGTTTAGTGACTGGGCAAATGCTAAATGTTAGCATGCTATCTTTTTTGTTAATTTATACTGGCATACACCACAGAGTCTAACATGCAGTTACTTGACAAAATGATAACTTTTAGCATGTTAGCATGGCAATGTTAGCATGCTCACTTTTTAACAAATTTTGTAGGTCTACTCATAGATCTAACTATAAAGGTATATATACGTATATAAACATATATAAGATGCACTGGAGTATAAGTTGCATTTGATATTCTACTTTCAAGCATGTTTTACTCAATAAAGGTCATAAAATCTCAGCAACACGCTGTAATATCTTACTGAGATCATTTAGGACCAAAACACCTAAAACAAGTAAAACACTCTAACATAAAATCTGCTTAGTGAGAATAAATATCTTATCAGACAGAAAATAAGCAAATATCACCCTTATTTGAGATATTTCATCTTACTTAGAGTTCAGTTTTTGCAGTGTAGAATGGCCAAAGGTATAGATATTAATGTTCAAATTGAAGGAAACGAAAACTACAAATAAAATTAGTTCTAATATACCTAAAATACCATATATAATGATGCATTATGTACATACAGCCAGCATAAATAGCATGTTAGCATCGATTAGCTTGCAGTCATGCAGTGACCAAATATGTCTGATACGCACTGTACACAAGCCAATAACACCAACAAAGCTTACCTTTGTGGATTCACGCACAGCATAAAATGTTTGGTGGACAAAATGAACCAAAGAAGGAGTGGCATAAAACAGTTTTTTCTGTGGCAGCATCAAAGAAAGTTGTACATGGAAACAAACTAAGTTGCATTCAAGAACTGCGTGCCAAACACTTTCATCAGTGAAGCATGTTTAATCTAAACAGCGGGATTTCTAACCATTTGTAAAACAAAAATCATATTTTTTCTTCATCTTTTTACATTTTCATACATTTTCGTAAAAAGCTCCAGGGCGCCGCTGGAGGGCCGCTTGTGGCTCGAAAAAACGTGCATTGCCGACCCCCGTTTTAAGGGGATGAACTCCAAAACATATTTTCTTGACTGGATGTCAAATAGTACACGTAATATTCTCCTGCTCACCTTGATGGGAAAGTAGTCCCGCATGTAGTCCCACATTCTTATGCCACACAGGTAAGGCACCCTCCGCCCTCCGCGCGCCGGAGTGTCGTAGTCCAGGAACCACCAGACCGAGTAGATAACGCTGACCAACCAGAAGCGAGTAAAGAGCAGGTAGAGGAACAGGAAGATACATGTAGGTGCTGAGGAGACAACATTCATAATAATATTGGAATCCATGTATTCATAGTGCAGTGATAGAGAGCTTGTACAGTAACTAAATATAACATAACATAAATGCCACACAGACTCACCCAAGCCGAGGAAGGAGAAGACCCATTGCAGCACGGCGGCTGTCTGTAGTCTCCTGCCTAGCGGCACGTCCAAGGGGGCCAGGGCGATCTTCATGTTGTCTCGGAAGAAGCACTGAAACTCTCGCACGCCTGCGACTGCTAGCAGGAGGAGGCGGTGAAGTGGGTCCAAGGTCTCCGTTTCCTCCCTGTGGATCTTTTATCTCACTCAATCTCAGCTCACCTTTGACCCCGCGGCGCTCGCCAGAGCACTCCCTTTGTAGAACACAGCGCTCGCACTGAATAGGAGATCTTTGACCCGCATTTCCACAGCACTTCTTTAAAATCAGCACAGCACTCCTGTCGTAGAGAGGCTCTTTGACCGGGGTTTGGGTTTTGTTTTTTTGCTGTTGTTGCAAATGTATTTTGACTAGTTTCTGGAAAACAAATTGCAGTACATTCCTGTCTTTGCATGTAAAAGATATTTAACTTGTAGGTCCTCAAAAACAGCAGAGCGCTCCTGACATGTTGGGGATCTGACTAGCGTTTTTGTAGTAGGTTCTTTAAAGGCCTACTGAAACCAACAACTATGCTTATTTTGACGCGTGCTTGTGATGTTATTGGTTAAACCGGACATTTTATCCCAGTACCACTCACGGCTAAAAGTCGTCTGCTTTAATCGCATAATTACACAGTATTTGGACATCCGTGTTGCTGAATCTTTTGCAATTTGTTCAATTAATAATGGAGACTATAAAGAACATTGCTGTTGGTGGAAAGCAATGGATTGCAGCTGCCTTTAGCAACCAAAACACAGCTGGTGTTTCTTTGTTTGTTTTGTAGCTTTAGTATGGAACAGAGCGGTCAAGCGAACATGTTTCCCGACTACATGTCAACCGGCAGGTTTCGGTGAGAAAATTGTGGTAATAAGTCGGCTCTTACCGGAGACATCAGCGGAGCCTGCGTCCTGCTGCAGCAGCTGTCAAAAAGGCAGCTGTGACTTTCTTGGCTCCTCCATGGCTTCCATCAGAGACACTGGCGGTCACCAAACCCCTCCAACTTTCAGGTATGACTTTATAATATCACTAAAACACTAGTAACACAATAATCAGATAAGGGATTTTCCAGAATTATCCTAGTAAATGTGTCTAATAACATCTGAATCGCTCTCACTGCCCTCGCCTTTTTTTTCTTTCTAGTGTTTCACTCTAACTTTCCTCACCCACGAATCTTTCATCCTCGTTCAAATGAATGGGGAAATCGTCGCTTTCTTGGTCCGAATCGCTCTTGCTGCTGGTGGCTAAGATTATAAACAATGTGAGGAGACCGACAACCCGTGACGTCACGCGCACATCGTCTGCTACTTCCGGTACAGGGAATGCTTTTTTATTGGCGACCAAAAGTTGCGAACTTTATCGTCGATGTTCTCTACTAAATCTTTTCAGCAAAAATATGGCAATATCGCGAAATGATCAAGTATGACACATAGAATGGACCTGCTATCCCCGTTTGAATAAGAAAATCTCATATCAGTAGGCCTTTAACTGCCTTAAGATATTGGTGTGCCGGCAGGGCCAGCAAGGCCTTCTCTCCTGGCCTAACATAACCAGAAATCATGATCAATGATTGATTGATTGATTGATTGACTGATTGATTGAAACTTGTATTAGTAGATTGCACAGTACAGTACATATTCCGTACAATTGGCCACTAAATAGTATCACCCGAATAAGTTTTTCAACGTGTTTAAGTCGGGGTCCACATAAATCAATTCATGGTAATCATGGTTAAAGATAAAAGTAATTTTTCATTTACTTTCACCAAATATTATTCATATTCTCTTCATGTCATATTATGCTCCTCCCAATGCTGTTGTTTGTATGTTACAGTTTGTATCCAATTAATATTCAGCTAGCTTATATTGCCATGCTGTACCAAATCTGCCCAGGGCCTTCAGAATCAACAATGCGGGCGTCTGTGGACTGCAAGTGAATGGGCACATAGAGGCGATAGATAATTGCGATAGCCAATCAGATCACGAGTTGTTGTCAGTAAGGTCTTCTAGCTGGCCTCAAGTTAAACCTGACATTTACACGTCCTGTGATTGGATACTCACTTGGGACTCCCAAGTGAGTATCCAATCACAGGTTGCGAAAACAGGAAGTGGCACCGTAGCCAAACGAGCCAAAGAAAGCCACAGAAAACTCATCGGTTCTCACTTTTTTAACCCAGAAAGAGGGAGTGCAGAATGATGATTAGGTTGCAGATATATATTTGCAAAGCCATTTTCAAGAAAGATATTTAAAGAGAAACTACATATTGTAAGACGTTGATGGTCGACACCAGAACCTAGCTAAGCTGTCCCAGTGGTGAAAAGTTTCACTCGAATCAACCAATTACAAGCGGTACCACTGGCTTATACGGCGTCAAGTGGGTTCTACAAATTGTGAGTTAAAATATTTTATTCCTTTATTTTTTCATGTTTCATTTGTTTTATATCATTGATACAATTTTGACACTACCATGTAAGATATGTTTTAATTGTTTAAGCGGGTTTAATGAATGTTAAATGCGCCGAAATATAGACTATTTTGTACACTTGTTGAGGGGCTTCAAAGCTCAGTAGTGTGCAAATGGGTTTCTGCTCAGTATCTCCATCCCTGGCCATGTGGTGACATTAAGTACGCTATTTTGAGAAGTAAAGTCGGACTAAGTTGGACATCACTGGAGGCCTAGGTGAGAAACGCACGGTCCCCCACTGCATTTAGACCAGGGGTTCTTAACTTTTCTTACTTCGGGGCCCAAATTTTCCACTAGAGGGGTCCACGGGGCCCACTCAAATATTAACACTAAATTAGTCATCTCTACTCTTGATTTTAATCGTATTTATTAATTTTATTTAACTCACTTTACAATTACAGTTTACAACCGTGTCAAATAATATTAAAAAACACATGTTAATAACCAAAAATACCAATACATTTTTTTGAACACATAAACTTTAGGCATAGGTCAGGTGCATTAGAAAAATTCGTACTAACCAATTATGCTGCATAAAAAGGGAATCATAAATAAGTGACAACGATTTTATTTACATACAATTACTTTGTGCTAAAATAAATAAAAACAAAGCCCATTTCTATACAAGTTGGAAAATTGTGTTAGATGTAAATATAAACGGAATACAATGATTTGCAAATCATTTTCAACCCATATTCAGTTGAATATGCTACAAAGACAACATATCTGATGTTCAAACTGATGAACATTTTTTTTTCAAATAATCATTAACTTTAGAATTTGATGCCAGCAACACGTGACAAAGAAGTTGGGAAAGGTGGCAATAAATACTGATAAAGTTGAGTAATGCTCATCAAACACTAATTTGGAACATCCCACAGGTGTGCAGGCTAATTGGGAACAGGTGGGTGTCATAATTGGGTATAAAAACAGCTTCCCAAAAAATGCTCAGTCATTCACAAGAAAAGATGGGGCGAGGTACACCTCTGTGTCTTCAACTGCGTGAGCAAATAGTCAAACAGTTTAAGAACAACATGTCTCAAAGTGCATTTCAAGAAATTTAGGGATTTCAACATCTACAGTCCATAATATCATCAAAAGGTTCAGAGAATCTGGAGAAATCACTCCATGGCCGGAAACCAACATTGAATGACTGTGACTTTCGATCAAAAACCAACATCAATCTCTAAAGGATATCACCACATGGGCTCAGGAATATTTCAGAAAACCACTGTCCCTAAATACAGTTCGTCGCTACATCTGTAAGTGCAAGTTAAAGCTCTACTATGCAAAGCGAAAGCCATTTATCAACAACATCCAGAAACCCCGCTGGCTTCTCTGGGGCCGAGATCATCTAAGATGGACTGGTGCAAAGTGGAAAAATGTTCTGTGGTCTGATAAGTCCACATTTCAAATTGGTTTTGGAAATATTCAACATCGTGTCATCCGGACCAAAGGGGAAGCGAACCATCCAGACTGTTATTGACGCAAAGTTCAAAAGCCAGCATCTGTGATGGTACGGGGGTGCATTAGTGCTCAAGGCATGAGTAACTTACACATCTGTGAAGGCACCATTAATGCTGAAAGGTGCATACAGGTTTTGGAACAACATATGCTGCCATCTAAGCGCCGTCTTTGTCATGGACACCCCTGCTTATTTCAGCAAGACAATGCCAACCCACATTCAACACGTGTTACAACAACGTGGCTTCGTAAAAAAAAAAAAGTGCGGGTACTTTCCTGGCCCGCCTGCAGTCAGACCTGTCTCCCATCGGAAATGTCTGCCGCATTATGAAGTGTAAAATACGACAGCGGAGATCTCGGACTGTTGAACAACTGAAGCTCTACATAAAACAAGAATGGGAAAGAATTCCACTTTCAAAGCTTCAACAACTAGTTTCCTCAGTTCCCGAACATGTATTGAGTGTTGTTAAAAGAAAAGGTGATGTAACACAGTGTTGAACATGCCCTTTCCCAACTACTTTGGCACGTGTTGCAGCCATTAAACTCTAAGTTAATTATTATTTGCAAAAAAAAAGAGTAACAGTTTTTTTTTATTTTTTATCCAGAACACTGAGATGCCAGTTTTTTTTTACTGTAAAAAAAACACTGGTTTTTCATATACAGTATTACACTTGAACTCCACACTAAGGTAACGTGTGGAGTTCCCCAGGGTTCAGTTCTTGGCCCTGCACTCTTCAGTATCTACATGCTTCCGCTAAGCGACATCATACGCAAATACAGTGTTAACTTTCACTGTTATGCTGAAGACACCAAACTCTACATCCTCCTAAAGCTGACCAACACGCCGTATTGTAGTCAGCTGGAGGCGTGTCTTAATGAAACTAAACAATGGATGTCCGCTAATATATGATCTACGAGCCCAACCCATGGGCGAAGCCTGACCCGGGCCCTAGTGCGCCACCCTCCCAACCCCCACATAACACCGCCCCTGGTCGACATAGCTGTGAGCATATTGTTATGTAGCAATATTACCATATTTGCTACTTCTATGCTAAGACCTAATTTCTGTTACTTTTAAATCAGTGATCTGTATTATCAGATTTAGAGTTACAACAAGCAAATGGTAACAGGCATACTACATAATACTGTATCCTAGTACATACTTGCCAACCCTCCTGGATTTACCGGGAGACTCATGAAATTCAGCGCCTCTCCCAAAAACCTCCCGGGACAATTTTCCCCCCGAAAATCTCCCAAAATTCAGGCGGAGCTGGAGGCCACGCCCCCTCCAGCTCCATGAGAACCTGACTCAGCTGACTCAGCAATGTTGTGACCCTCTTAAACAGGACAATACTGCCATCTATTGTACATAGAATAGAATAGAATGTACTTTATTGATCCCTGGAGGAAATTAAGCACCACAGTTCGCTCCCAATAAAAAAATTATAATAATAAATAATATAATATATATAATGTATAATATATGAATAATATAAATGCAGTCTACATATATTCTACATTTAAGTGAGGTCAAGGAACATATGCATTAGAGAGTCTGTTCTGAAGCCCACAGTAAAGAGACGTAACTTCATCACGTCACCTGGTTATTGACTCCAACCCAATATATTACACCGTCGACGAGCAAAATGAAGAAATACGCTTGCAAGTTCCAGAACCATTGGAAACCAGAATTTCAGTTTATTAGGAGAGTTCGAAGGGGAAGGGGTATGTTGCCTGTAAATTTTGTAGAACAGACTTCTCCATTGAACACGGCGGAAGAACGGATATACTCAGTCATGAAAGGTCAGTGAACCACAAAGCGTCCGCAGCGCAGCATCGTTCACAACCCAGTATTATGGGCCACCTCGCAAAATGGAGACCCGATGGTGTAACTTATGCTGAGACAAAGATGGCTATGCTGATAGCTAGAAGCAACATCCCGTTCTCATTTGCGGATGTCTACAAAAAATCCGTGAAGGATATGTTCCCGGATACGGAGATCGCTAGACAATACGCAAATGGCAGAACAAAGATTACTCAAATAGTGAAAGGTAAGTGTTTTTTTTTTTTTTTGTAACCAGCAAGCACAGTATAGTTAGTAGAACAACTGTGTTTTTATTACTGTGTATTTGATAGGAGCCATCAGCAATTCAACTATTTATTTTATTTATATTAAATAAAATAAATATATATAGCTAGAATTCACTGAAAGTCAAGTATTTCATATATATATATATATATATATATATATATATATATATATATATATATATATATATATATATATGAATGAAATATATATGAAATACTCGAGTTGGTGAATTATACTCCTTCTCTCTTAACCACTACCCCCGCCCCCAACCACGCCCCCAACCACGCCTCCGCCCCACCCCCGACCACGCCCCCCCACCTCCCGAAATCGGAGGTCTCAAGGTTGGCATGTATGTCCTAGTAGGCATTTATTTAGCTTAATAACAACCTGAGATGAAATTATACAACTTACATATGTGATAGTACTAATTTATTCGATCACGTTGCATAACATAACACAACGATGTACATACAGTACAGGCTAAAGGTTTGGACACACCTTCTCATTCAATGTGTTTTCATAATTTCCATGACTATTTACATGGTAGATTGTCACTGAAGGCATAAAAACTATGAATGAACATGTGGAGTTATGTGCTTAATAAAAAAAGGTGAAATACCTGAAAACATGTTTTGCATTCTATCCATCCATCCATTTTCTACAGCTTGTCTCTTTCGGGGTCGCGGGGGGCGCTGGAGCCTATCTCAACTGCATTCGGTCAGAAGGCGGCGTACACCCTGGACAAGTCGCCACCTCATCGCAGGGCCAACACAGATAGACAGACAACATTCACACTCACATTCACACACTGTTATTCTAGTTTCTTCAAAATAACCCCCCTTTGCTCTGATTACTTTTTTTGCACACTCTTAGCATTCTCTCGATGAACTTCAAGAGGTAGTCACCTGAATGGGTTTTCACTTAACAGGTGTGCTTGAAGCTCATCAAAAGAATACCAAGAATGTGCAGAAGCAGTAATCGGAGCAAAGGGTGGCTATATTGAAGAAAATGGGTGGATGCCTAAAATATAAAACATGTTTTCAGTTATTTCATCTATTTATGTTAAGTACATAACTCCACGTGTTCATTCATAGTTTTGATGCCTTCAGTGAAAATCTACAATGTAAATAGTCATGAAAATAAAGAAAACATATATACTGTACATATGCGGGGAAAAGTGTATTTCTGTTGTTCAATGGTAATGAGTCTTTCATAAACGATCTCACTCTTTGAATTGAACAAACGTCTTTTAAAACAAAAGAAGGGCCTCAAAAACAGCGGATCACTCTTGACATCGAGATGATCTCTGATTAATGTTGTTGCTCAAAGTCCTTAGAAAGAAGCAAAGCACTCGTGTGTTGACATATAGAGAGGATCTTTGACTTGCGCTTTTGCAGTAAGTCCCCAAAAACATTAGTGCGCAGCTGTCATTTTGGCTTTGTCTTTAGCCAGCGTTTTTGCAGTATTCATCCATCCATTTTCTACCGCCTGTTCCTTTCGGGGGTTGCAGGGGTGTAGGGGAGCACATCCCAGCTGCACCATCAGTGGTTTATTAAAAACTGCAGAGCGCTCTATTATATAGATGATCTTTGAGTTGTGGTGTTGCAGTACATCCTTAAAAGTAAAAAGGCACTCCTGTTTTGACATAAAGCACAAACTGAAGGGCTAAGGGTGAGAGTGAAGGTTGCTACATAATTAGAGACGACACACTGGAAAGGTGGGGAAAATAAGTGGCAAGAAACTAACGCCGAGGTTTGCGGCTTTTTGCAACATTTCCATTTCTATTTCGTAGTGAGCCTGTGATGAGGTAGCGACTTGTCCAGGGTGCACGCCACTTTCCTACTGAATGCAGCTGAGACAGGCTTCAGCACCCCCCACGACCCCAAAAGGGACAAGAGGTAGAAAATGGATGGATGGATGTTGTGTTGTTAAACTGTAAATACTCGGAAATGTACTTATAACTTTAAAAAACAGGTGTTAATGTGAGTGTGAATGTTGTCTGTCTATCACCCTGCGATGAGGTGGCGACTTGGCCATGGTGTACCCCACCTACCGCCCGAATGCAGCTGAGATAGGCTCCAGCAAACCGCACGACCCAGAAAGGGACAAGCGGTAGAAAATGGATGGATTGGATTTTAAAAAAAAGATAAAGACGGGCCTTAATTTTTGTATTTTACAAATCATTTTTGATGCAATCTGTTTCAATGTGAACGCATTTGACAAAATTACATTTTATTCGTACGTATTTTGTTATTACATCAATGTAAGCAAAATAAATAATCAAAACAATTTGGTTGGCTCCTTTTAGGGAGCTGACCCAAAAGAACCGGTTCCTTTTAAATCAGCCCAAAATCCCATCGTTCGTAAATGTGACTTTTTATGTGTTCAGCATCCTTCCTGTCACCTTCATACTGGGAATAGTGTGGTTTTCAAAATAAAATGATGTTCGGGATCCTCAAATTGGGAGTTGCGGTTTATGAAGTCGTTCTTAATAATACAATTAGGTTTCAATAGATGGTAAAGAGCTCCATCATTCTTTGACAAATGACTTTGAGTTGGCGTGCTTATCTGCTGAAAACAGGAAATAGATTGTGAATGTCTCTAGCTTGACGTGTTGGTAGACTGAGTAACAGCCGGGATGCTGAGCGGGCGGCGTTCTGTTGCAGTGTTGTGTTGTTTTGACCATGGGACGACGGTGTCATGATCCGTGGCCCGGATCATGTTTTGTCATTTTCTGTTAGTTTTTGACTGCCTTAGTTCCTGTTTATGCATTTCTGGCTTGGTTTTAGTTTCCATGGGGATTAATTGGGTTCACCTGCCTTTGGTTAGTGGTCGGCACACTCACCTGTTGTCGACCATTGATCAGAGAACTATTAATTCTCCTCTTTCGCCACACTTGTCCTGGCTTCTTTGTTTGCTTATGCAACAAGTTACGTGAGTATTGGTTGTCTCTATTTTATGCTAAGTGGTAGCCTTAGTTTCCAGTGCGGTCTGGACATTTTTCCGTTGTCTTGTTTCCTGTTTTTTGTACCTCCTTTGATTTTCGAGAAATAAATCATGTTCCTACCTGCAAGTCCTGTCCGGAGCGATCCGTTTGCAGCCCGGGGGAACGAACCTCGCTGTAACAGGCGGATGATGACCTAGCAGCAAACACATAATTTTTAAGCCACGATTGATTTGGCATGGATTTGAATCTAACGTGTTATGTTTCCGAATGCCAAGTTTCATTAAAGGATAACAAATAGTGCTGCCTTTTGCAGCTTTTCCATTTATATTTTGTTGTGAAATGTTGTGTTGTTTAACTGAATATAGATGGATATACTTAAAACTTACACAACCAGATACAGAACTTAAAAACAAATTAAAAAAAAGATGGGCCTTCATTTTTGTATTTTACAATTAATTTTCGATGCAATCTGTTTTAATGTTAATACATTTGATAAAATCGTATTATTATTTTTATTAAATCAATGGAAGCAAAAATAAATAATCAACACAATTTGATCGGCCGATCCATAGCCCAAAATCCCATCGCTCGCAAAGGGCATTTTATTTATCACCCTCCAAGTGTTCATTATCCTAGCAGCTTCAAACCGGAAATACTGTCGTTTTTCAAAATAAAACGGCGTTTGGGAGCGTCAAATGAGAGTTGCTATTCATGAAGTAGTTCTTAATAATACAATTATGTTTCAATAAACGGTAAATAGCTCCATCATTCTTTGACAAATGGCTTTGAGCTGGTGTGCTTGTCTGCTAAAAACAGGAAATAGATCGTGAATGTCTCTAACTTGGCGTGTTGTTTAACCGAGAAGCAGCCGGGATGCTGAGCAGGCGGGGTTCTTTCTCGTTGCAGTGTTGTGTTGTTTTGACCGGAGGACGACGGACGACAAGCGAGCAGCAAACACACAATTCCGGTTAGTTTTTAACGGTGCAATCGTCGAAAATGTGCATTTTAAACCAGCGTTTGATTTGCCGTTGATTTGAATCGAAACGACATTGGGCACCGAACACGTCGTGTTCCCGTAAAAAAAAAAAAAAAATATATATATATATATATATAAATATATATACATTTTGTATCGATTGCGGTGAAAGCAACATGGCGTGGCCGTGCATCAGCAGGGCGTGCTGCATGTCGCGCTTCTGGAACCAGCTGGACAAGGCGGACATTGCGGTCCCGTTGGTGCTGAGCAAGTACACGGACCCCTCGGAGATGCATCCGGTTCCGCTGCAGCCTCCCTCCAAGGCCTGCGTCGCCATAGAAACGCAGCCTGCGCGCGGACAACGCCGCGCCGGTTCGCGCGCGCCCCGCAGGTGCGTCTCGGAGGAGCGCGTGTGCAGCTCGGTCATGCGCGAGGACTTCAAACATTGGAATGTTCGACCGGAGCCGAGCTGCAAGCCCAAGAACGAATACCACGGACCGGAAATCCCGTTCAACAGCGAGACCCAGTACCAGAAAGACTACAAGGCCTGGCCCATCCCCAAAAGGCACGACCACCCGTGGATACCAAAACCCGCTGCGGACCAGCGGACGCCGGGCGGAAGACAGGCGGACATTGGCTTGGAGAAGAGCGTCGTCGCTGACAGAGTCCCGGAGAAGGAACTCCTTCAGGGCCAGGAGAGGAACCAGAGGTCGGGCAGGAAAGCGGAAGGAGAGAAGAAAGTGAAGGTGGAAGGACGAGGCAGGGCGGTGGATGCCGTAAATAGACAAATTAAAGAGGACATCACATCAGGAAGCTCTTACAAGTGAGTACAAATCTCTAGTCTCGACTAGTGTTGTCCCGAAGCCAATATTTTGGTACCGGTACCAAAATGTATTTCCATACTTTTCGGTACTTTTCTAAATAAAGGGCACCGCAACAAATGGCATTATTGGCTTTATTTTAACAACATATTTTAGGGTACATTAAACATATTTTTCTTATTGCAAGTTTGTCCTTAAAGGCATACTGAAATGAGATTTTCTTATTTAAACGGGGATAGCAGGTCCATTCTATGTGTCATACTTGATCATTTCGCGATATTGCCATATTTTTGCTGATAGGATTTAGTAGAGAACATCCACGATAAAGTTCGCAACTTTCGGTGCTAAGAGAAAAGCTCTGCCTCTACCGGAAATAGCAGACGAAGACGTCACATGTTGATGGCTCTGTCACGCCAAATTTCTTCTCCCTACAAACCCCCCACCCCCCATTTACTTCCAGGGTCATGATTAATACAGACGTTTTGTTAACGCTATATTATAAAAAAATATAACGCTATATTATAAAAATACAGACGTTTTGTTAACGCTATATTATAAAAAAATTAAAAAACAATTTACAAACACAAGCTATGGGATGACATAAAAGGAAACGTGACCCCGGAAGTAAATGCGTCATCCCATAGCTTGTGTTTTTAAATTGTTTTTTTAATTTTTGTAACAATATAGCGTTAACAAAACGTCTGTATTAATCATGACCCCGGAAGTAAATGGGGGGGAAGGTTTTTGTAGGGGGGAAGAAATTTGGCGTGACAGCTCTTCAAATATTCACATTGATTTTAATGGGAGCCTCCAACAAAACCAGCTATTTGGACCGAGTAAAACGACAAGTTCCCCATTCATTTGAGCAAGGATGAAAGATTCATGTTTGAGGATATTGATAGCGACGGACTAGAAAAAAAATAAATAAATAAAAAACGAGTTAAAAAAAAACGCGATTGCATTGGCTTCACGGTGGCAGAGGGGTTAGTGCGTCTGCCTCACAATACGAAGTTCCTGCAGTCCTGGGTTCAAATCCAGGCTCGGGATCTTTCTGTGTGGAGTTTGCATGTTCTCCCCGTGAATGCGTGGGTTCCCTCCGGGTACTCCGGCTTCCTCCCACTTCCAAAGACATGCACCTGGGGATAGGTTGATTGACAACACTAAATTGGCCCTAGTGTGTGAATGTGAGTGTGAATGTTGTCTGTCTATCTGTGTTGGCCCTGTGATGAGGTGGCGACTTGTCCAGGGTGTACCCCGCCTTCCGCCCGATTGTAGCTGAGATAGGCGCCAGCACCCCCCGCGACCCCGAAAGGGAATAAGCGGTAGGAAATGGATGGATGGATGGATGGATGCATTGGGACGGATTCTGATGTTTTTAGACACATTAACTAGGATAATTCTTAGAAATCCCTTATCTTTCTATTGTGTTGCTAGCGTTTTAGTGAGTTTAACAGTACCTGATAGTCGGAGGTGTACGTCCAGGGGTGTCTTGACACGCAGTGTCTCAGGGAAGTCGACGGCAGCTGTATGGACGGCACAATCTCAGCTGATATCCGGTAAGAAGCGACTTTTAACCACAATTTTCTCACCGAAACCTGCTGGTTGACATTCGGTTGGGATCCATGTCCGCTGTGATCCATTGTAAAGCTTCACCTCCGCAAATTTTAAACAAGGAATCATCGTGTGTTTGTGTGGCTAAAGGCTAAAGCTTCCCAACTCCATCTTTCTACTTTGACTCCTCCAATATTAATTGAACAAATTGCAAAAGATTCAGCAACACAGATCTCCAAAATACTGTTTTATTATTCGGTTAAAGCAGACGACCTTTAGCTGTGTGTGTGCAGCGCTCATATTTCCTAACAACCCGTGACGTCAAGCGTACACGTCATCATTACACGAGGTTTTCAAGAAAAAACTCCCGGGAGATTTATAATTGCAATTTAGTTAAATAAAAAGGCCGTATTGGCATGCGTTGCAATGTTAATATTTCATCATTGATATATAAACTATCAGACTGCGTGCTGGGTAATAGTGGGTTTCAGTAGGCCTTTAAATAAAATAGTGAACATACAAGACAACTTGTCTTTTATTAGTAAGTTAGCAAACAAAGCTAAATTGGTTGTACTTGTATAGTGCTTTTCTACCCCTTTTTAAGGAGCCCAAAGCGCTTTGACAGTATTTCCACGTTCGCCCATTCACAGACACATTCACACACTGACGGCGGGAGCTGCTATGCAAGGCGCTCACTAGGACCCATCAGGAGCAAGGGTGAAGTGTCTTTCCCAAGGACACAACGGACGTGACTAGGATGGTAGAAGGTGGGGATTGAACTAGTAACCCTCAGATTGCTGGCACAGCCACTCTACCAACTTCGCCACGCCGTCTCATTTAGCTGCTGTTATAGGCAGTAACATCCATCCATTCATCCATTTCTACTGCTTATTCCCTTTGGGGTCACGGGGGGCGCTGGTGCCTATCTCAGTTACAATCGGGCGGAAGGCGGTGTACACCCTGGACAAGTCGCCACCTCATCGCAGGGCTGACACAAATAGACAGACAACATTCACACTCACATTCACACACTAGGGCCAATTTAGTGTTGCCAATCAACCTATCCCCAGGTGCATGTCTTTGGAGGTGGGAGGAAGCCGCAGTACGCATTCACGGGAAGAACATGCAAACTCCACACAGAAAGATCCCAAGCCCGGGATTGAACCCCAGACTACTCAGGACCTTCGTATTGTGAGGCAGACGCAGTAACCCCTCACCACCATGAAGCCCATGCATTAACATATTGTGTCATTTATTATTCTCTTATCCTGTCAACATTATTAAGGACAAGTGGTAGATGATATTAAATGAATTATTAATGTACTTGTTCATATCTGCTTACTTTCTCTTTTAACTCAGACTATTCTATCTACAACTTCTGTTAAAATGTAATAATGACTTATTCTTCTGTTGTTTGGATGCTTTACATTAGTTTTGGATGATACCACAAATGTGGGTATCAATCCGATACCAAGTCATTACAGGATTATACATTGGTCATATTCAAAGTCCTCATGGGTTCCAGGGACATATTTCCTGGGTTCATAAACATAATATAAATTTGAAAAAAACTGAAGAAGCTGTGATGCCAAAAAGTATCGACATAATCATAGTAGTAACAACTAAATACGCTACTTCATCTAGTATTATTACAGTGGATGTTAGGTGTAGATCCACCAATGGCGTTTGAAAGGGCTGTTATGCCTAGATGCCGCTCACATTTTTATGGCTACAGTACGTAATGACGTAAAAGTAGGTAACACATTCATTGGCTTGGTGTGTGGTTAGCTAATGAGCGCCATTTGGCTCGCTAATCTTAGATATTAGCGGTGGGTGATATGGCCTAAAATCTATATCACCATAACGGTTTATCATCACAATTTTCAATTTGTAATAGTGTTGTCCTGATACCAATATTTTAGTACCGGTACCGCTACCCAAATGTATTTCCATACTTTTCGGTACATTTATAAATAAAGGGGACCACAAAAATGGCATTATTGGCTTTATTTTAATAAAAAAATCTTAAGGGACATTAAACATATTTTTCTTATTGCAAGTTTGTCCTTAAATAAAATAGTGAACGTACAAGACCCCAAAGGGAATAAGTGGTTGAACAATGGATGGATGGATGGACAAGACAACTCGTCTTTTATTAGTAAGTAAGCAAACAAAGGTTCCTAATTTAGCTGCTGACATATGCAGTAACATATAGTGTCTTTTATTATTCTATTATTTTGTCAACATTATTAAGGACAAGTGGTAGAAAATGAATTATTAATCTACTTGTTCATTTACTGTTGATACGTGCTTACTTTCTCTTTTAACATGTTCTACCTACACTTCTGTTAAAATGTAATATCACTTATTCTTCTGTTGTTTGGATGCTTTTTATTAAATTTGGATGATACCATAAATGTGGGTATCAATCCGATACCGATTCATTACAGGATCATACATTGATCATATTCAAAGTCCTCATAATATAAAAGAAATATAAAAGAAACAAAACCGAAAGAAGTGAAGTGAAGTGAATTATATTTATATAGCGCTTTTCTCAAGTGACTCAAAGCGCTTTACATAGTGACACCCAATATCTAAGTTACATTTAAACCAGTGAAAGAAGATTTTGTGATGCCAAAAGTATTGACGTAATCATAGTAGTATTGACTAGGCACGCTTCTGTACTTGGTATCTTTACAGTGGATGTTTGGTGTAAGATCCACCAATGGCGTTTGTTTACATTTTGATGCCGTTGAGCCACAGTGTGTAGTGAAGCATGTTTAGCTATTGAACAAGTACATTCTGAAAATGTACAAATCATACTGTTGTTGTTTTTTTTTTTACACTTACATGTTGAGGTTAATCGTATTTTATCTTTATTTGTCGTTATTTATATTTTCTGAATAAATTATGTGATAATGTTCATTAGTCAACTCATTAGTGTCAATCTTCAATCTATCAAGATTAATAAAATAGATCAAAATCTAATTACAGTTTATTATTTATGTTTTTCATCATTTTCCTCAACTGATGTACTAACATCATGTGGTTTATTTTGTACATATGTAGTATCATCTACAAAAATACAAAGACTTGCTATTGCGACATCCAGTGGACACGTTTAGAAAAGCTGCTTCTTTCATTTAAAAATTTCAGTTTAATTTTTATACTTAGCAAATTCATCCCGCGGGCCGGATAAAACTTGTTCGCAGGCCTGATCCGGCCCTTGGGCCGTACATTTGCAACCCCTGATATAGATGTAAGGATTAATAGTTATATTTACAACCACGGAAAAAACTTCTGACGGTTAGGTTAATATCGCCGTTTTGAAAGGGACAAGCGTTAGAAAATGAATGGATGGATGGATGGAAATAGAACGATAGAGAAACCGTGATTGATAACATAACTTTGATAAACTCACTGACCGACACATTAACGTCTTTCCACTTTAGGACACTACATAAACCAGGGGTGTCCAAAGTGCAGCCCAGGGGCAATTTGCGGCTAATTGTTTGCCGGCCCGCCACACATTCTGGAAATGCTATTGCAAAAATAAAAAAGAACATTAAAAATATTGGAATGAGGTGAAATCTTACAAGAAAAAGTTGCAATGTTGACACAAAGCTGCCATGCATGCTGTTTTTTTTTCTTTTGTCTTTATTTTACCATGTAAAAAACATCTTTACCATGAATTGATTAACGTGGACCCTGACTTAAACAAGTTGACACACTTATTGGGGTGTTACCATTTAGTGGTCAGTTGTACAAAATATGTACTGTACTGTGCAATCTACTAATTACAAGTTTCAATTAATCAATTATTTATTTTAAATTTTTTTGCCATTGCTCAAAACAAACAATAATGACAAAAAAAATCCATGTTAAAATAAATTATTTTCAAAGCTCCAATTAGTTCAAATATTTCACTTTAAAATGTTTTATGTGGTAAATATTGCATATATTGTGCAGTTGCCATATATAAACAAAGTTTTCTTTGATAAACGAGCATAAAACAAACAAAATAATAGTTTAAACGTAAAATTGACAGAATTATCTGAAGTGGATCTTGTAACTTAAGTGTTGAAAGTTAAAAAAAAATCCCAATAAAAATGTATCACTTTCTGAGTGGAGCACCTTTTGGATTCCAAATATACTTAGTGGTATTTTATTTATCTTTTCACTGTGATGACTCAAACGTATGAAATAATTAAAATCAATGGTGTCCTGCATTATTGATCTTTTAGGGCTCTAATGACTAAATACTGCATACTTCAGTTTTACTATGAAAAACAAAGTTGTTGTTTTTTTTTAAGTTAATATAAAGATTTATGTAAGCGTTAGATAAAAAATAATAATAAAAATTAGACTTATTTTTAACATTTTATTAACTTAGACCCTTCACGGTCCCCGAGACCCCTAAAGGTAAAATACATTTTAAAAATGCATATATTTTGTTATGGTTTGAAAATGAAAAATATCAAAATGTCCCCCGCCTGATTTAATTTTTCCGTATGCGGCCCTCAGTGGAAAAAGTTTGGACACTCCTGACATAAACACATTACTGTCTGAGCAACTAAGATATTCAATTGTACACATTGAAACTACAGGCTGTGCTCACGTAGCATATATAGTCGTGAGACTGTGATCGTTTTTCTTGTATTGGAGCTGGTAAATGTGTTTGTGTGTGTGTGCGTGAGTATGTGTGTGTGTGTGTGTGTGTGTGTGCTGTGAAGCAGTCAGCAGGGCGCAGCCCAGGGTTCTGCCCCTCCACATGGCATAACACGCTTCCATCTGTTTTGTTCTGCAAGTGGAGCCTTAAAACAGGTCGACTGTGGGTTAATAGTGTGGTTGGTGGGCACAAATCACACATGTGATGAAACTACAACTGTTTTACTTGTGAAAGTACTTGTAAAAGCAATTATACAAGATAATCTCTGCTTTCATTCAGTTTCAAACTAGGTACCATATGGTCAAATAACTATTTCTGTATTAATTAGAATTTGCATAAGTCAACGCAAGCATGGTGTTCTTTTGACTGAATGAATTCCAATTTAACGGTAAATACATGATAGATTTATTTCCAGGGACAAAATTCACTGACATTGCTAACCTCAGCTATTCTTGGCATTGAGTATGACCTCAATGGTCATCTGCTGCTTTGGCCCTGCTGCTTGTCAATTTATTAAAGAGCTGTATCTGTAGCCTCTCGATAGATAGTGTCTGCATATAGTTTATAGTCTATGAAGCTACTGTAGTAGGGTTTTAACTGCCCATAAATAGGTGGGCCAAGCTTGTGGCATTGTATTCAGAAAGACTTGAGGCTGTAATTGCTGCAGAAAGTGCATCAACAAAGTATTGAACAAATGCTGTCAACAAAATGCAGGTGTATTTTTTTTAGTTTTCAAATACATTTGCAAAAAAACCAAAAAACTGACTAAAACAATTCATTTTCTTGATTTATTTTCGGTGTTTCTTACAACAAAAAAGTTGCCATTTGAAATAACTACCGTATTTTTCGGACTATAAGGCGCACTTAAAATCTTTTTTTTTTCTCTCAAAACTCCACGGTGCGGAATACGTTTGGTTGAGGTTACTCACCTTAAAGCTATTTTATTTGGTACATGGTTTAATGATTAGTGTGACCAGTAGATGGCAGTCAAACATAAGAGATATGTTTAGACTGCACTATGATGGCAATATGTCTCAAGTAAACACCACTAACATTTTAAATGCTCCATTGAAAATATAGAACATTACACACTGCGCTCAAAGATATATCAAAATGTTTTAATGTGAATTTGGTAAGCTATGAAGCCGCACCGCTTGAATAATTGTTGGTGCATTAAACATACTAGTATTATTACTGTATGGTGTGTGTATGAGATAAAACATATCTGGCGTTTTGTTTCGCAACATTATGCAAAAGCAACTTTTTTTTACCTTCTGGTACCTGCTGATCTACAATTTAGATCTGTAGAAGTCCTGAAATATTGCGCGCATCCGCGAACCAATAAGCATGTTCTTTTTCCTTTATCTTCTTGTTATGTGACATTCAATCTCCATTGTTGCTATTTCTAATATAAAGTAATGTAAAGTTCTTTCTTACGTATATCTGTCAGTAAACTCGCCATGAAAGTGTTAAAACATACTGGTATAGTGAGTTTAAATTATTCACCCAAGGAACTTTAGTTATTAGAGTTCCGGTCGGTTGTTTTTTCACGGGACACATTTCCTGTGTTGTTGTTTCCGGATAAGGAGATCCTGCTCCGTTAATGATTGAAGTAAAGTCTGAATGTTATTAAAACAGTTAGCTCCATCTTCTGATACTTCTTCCACTGCCGTCCTTGCATACTACACCGCTACGACAAAGATGACAGGGAGAAGACGCTGTCAAAGGTGAGCACATAAATAAAACCACCCACAAAACGGCGGAAGCGACTGTCAGAAAGCAGCTTGAAAATCTGTAAAACATCTGTAAAACGTCATCTATGCAACATTTTGACCAAAGAACCACCTTTAAAGGCCTACTGAAAAGAGATTTTCTTATTTAAATGGGGATAGCAGCTCCATTCTATGTGTCATACTTGATCATTTCGCGATATTGCCATATTTTTGTTGAAATGATTTAGTAGAGAACATCGACAATAAAGTTCGCAACGTTTGGTCGCTAATAAAAAAGCCTTGCCTTTACTGGAAGTAGCAGACGATGTGCGTGTGATCTCACCGGTGTGAGGGCTCCTCACATCCTCACATTGTTTATAATGTGAGCCTCCAGCAGCAAGAGCTATTCGGACCGAGAAAGCGACGATTTCCCCATTAATTTGAGCGAGCATGAAAGATTTGTGGATGAGAAAAGTTAGAATGAAGCACAAAAAAAAA
Organism: Nerophis ophidion; assembly: GCF_033978795.1. Lineage (NCBI taxonomy): Eukaryota > Metazoa > Chordata > Actinopteri > Syngnathiformes > Syngnathidae > Nerophis > Nerophis ophidion. The sequence goes on from NC_084614.1 coordinate 44,703,831, forward strand.
AAGAAAAAGCGATAGCTCCAGGCGGCAGCAGTGGGACCGTTTCAGATGTAATTAGACACATTTACTAGGATAATTCTGGAAGATCCCTTATCTGCTTATTGTTTTAATAGTGTTTTAGTGAGATTGTAAAGTCATACCTGAAAGTCGGATGGCTGCGGTGAACGCCAGTGTCTCTCAGAGAAGCCAATGGAGGAGCCAAGATCACAGCTGCCTTTTTGAGCTGCAGGAGGAAGTCGCATAATCCATTGAGGTCTCTGGTAAGAGCCAACTTAATATCACAATTTTCCCATCCAAAAACTTGCTGGTTGACATAGAGAAACATGTTCGCTTGACCGCTCTGTGTTAAAGCTTCACAACAAAGAAACACTGGCTGTGTTTTGGTGCTAAAGGCAGCTGCAATCCACCGCTTTCCACTAACAGCATTATTCTTTGTAGTCTCCATTATTAATTGAACAAATTGCAAAAGATTCAGCAACACACATCTCCAAATTACTGTGTAATTATGCGATGAAAAGAGACAACTTTTAGCCGTGTGTGGTGCTGGGCTAATATGTCCCCTCCAACCCGAGACGTCACAAACACGCGTCATCATTCCGCGACGTTTTCAACAAGAAACTCCGCGGGAAATTTAAAATTGTAATTTAGTAAACTAAACCGGCCGTATTGGCATGTGTTGCAACGTTAATATTTCATCATTGACATATAAACTATCAGACTGCGTGGTTGGTAGTAGTGGGTTTCAGTAGGCCTTTGATGCGTCCTATAATCCGGTGTGCCTAATATATGAAAACATTTTGAGAATAGACCATTCATCAGCAGTGCACCCTATAATCCGGTGCGCCCTATGGTCCGCAAAATACGGTACATAATTTTGTGTCATCTTTTTAACAACAGAGTAAACATCCTCCAAGACTGGTGATTCCATAATTTTTTATCAGGTGTTGTAAGTACTCAGAACACATCTTTAGTTTTTGTTTTGTTGCTTCAGCATGTATGTTCGAGTAATCCCATATTTGAAATTTGAGGCTTGTTTTTAACAACAGTTTTAGTTGTATATTACAACTTTTAGAGTACTAGAGTTTAGAGGTTCGACTCATGCAACTGGTAATACTGGAACCCAAACTCGGAGCCGAATCCTTCTTAGGCACAGTTGGCTAGGAAGTAATCGGAAGACAAGGCACCGGGTAAGGTGTAAGAACAGGTCAAAACTATTAGGTGAGTCAAATCAAAGAGAGGGCATGAAATAACACTTTTGTCAAAGAAAGTAGGAAGAGAACTCTGGGGTAAGAGCAACTAAAACAAGCCAAGTCAATCTACATCCCAAACTAAACTGTTGTGATATTTTGGGATTACAGAAAGTCCTATTCCAGTAAGAGGTGCAGATCAAAAGGGTTAGTAACTGCTTTGGATTTTAGCAAGCTAAGGTGCTTATAGATAGTAAGTCACCAGAGTGAGAACAGAGGCACAGCCTTTGTTCTTTTTTTAACACACAGACAAAGCCGACTCTGTCAGTTGTCAGATCTGCGTTTCCCAACAGGGCAAACCATGGCAAAATATCATAGAAGCAACACTTTTCATATGTGAAGGTGAAGCAGGTTTGTTGAGTTCAGAAAGGGACACACTTGAGTCATATATTGTACACTGGTATCAGGTGCTGTGTGATATTGTCATATATATCCCATTGCGACATAAAGAAGATGTAGAAGGATGTAACAGTGATTATTGGTATTGTTTTAAATTAAAATGATTATAAAACAGTTATTAATAACAGCACTTTTGTAAAATAACAGACCAGTTATACTGCTCTTTTACTAATGGCGGTAATAGCTGGCAAGTTATCTTAAAGGCAAACATGAGTACAAAAGAGCAGAAACATTATCGTCTCTCCCTATTAAAAACAGGACATATCCCAATCTAAACTTGCGTAAACGCATTACTGTCTGTGCGACCAAGATGAACATTTGTCTACATTGAACCTGCAGGCTGTGCACTTTTACTGTACCACAGAGTGATCGATCTGTACACAAAGTAATATGACCCAGATGTATCTACAACAGGATGTGAACCAATGTGCCATCATATAAACCAGAAGGCCAACGCTTGTTTTGCTTTTATCATTAAAAACAATCTACAACCCTTAAAAATTAAAACGGAAGAAGTTAAAAATATTCAAACACTCAAATAAAAATATTATGGCTCTTAAAGGCCTACTGAAACCCACTACTACCCACCACGCAGTCTGATAGTTTATATATCAATGATGAAATATTAACATTGCAACACATGCCAATACGGCCTTTTTAGTTTACTAAATTGCAATTTTAAATTTCCCGGGACTTTTTTCTTGAAAACGTTGCGTAATGATGACATGTACGCGTGACGTCACGGGCTGTTATGAATATGAGCGCTGCGCACACACAGAGCTAAAAGTCGTCTGCTTTAACGGCATAATTACACAATTTTTTGGAGATCTGTGTTGCTGAATCCTTTGCAATTTATTCAATTAATATTGGAGAAGTCAAAGTAGAAAAATGGAGTTGGGAAGCTTTAGCCTTTAGCCACACAGACACACGGTGATTCCTTGTTTAAAATTCACAGAGGTGAAACATTAGTTATGATCACAGCGGACATGGATCCCGACTACATGTCAACCAGCAGGTTTCGTTGAGAAAATTGTGGTTAAAAAGTCGGCTCTTACCGGATATCAGCTGAGCTTGTGCCGTCCATACAGCTGCCGTCGACTTCCCCGAGACACTGCGCGTCAACACCCGGTCGTGGACGTACACTTCCGACTATCAGGTACTATTAAACTCACTAAAACACTAGCAACACAATAGAAAGACAAGAGATTTCCCAGAATTATCCTAGTAAATGTCTCTAAAAACATATGATCCTGTCTCAATGCAACACGATTGCAAACGCGTTTTTTTTTTTAACATGTTTTATTTATTTAATTTTTTCTAGTCCGTCGCTATCAATATCCTCAAACACAAATCTTTCATCCTCGCTCAAATTAATGGGGAAATTGTCGTTTTCTCGGTCTGAATAGCTGTTTTTGTTGGAGGCTCCCATAAAACCAATGTGAATATATGAGGAGCCCTCAACATGTGGCGTCATCGTCTCCGACTTCCGGTAGAGGCAAGGCTTTTTTCCAGTTGCGAACTTTATCGTGGATGTTCTCTACTAAATCCTTTCCGCAAAAATATGGCAATATCGCGAAACGATCAAATAGAATGGACCTGCTATCCCCGTTTGAATAAGAAAATCTAATTTCAGTAGGCCTTTAATATTTAATGTTTCTTCTGCAACTCTAAGTATATTGTGTGCCTATTTATTTATTTTAAAAGTAAAACTTGGTTAAATTATATTCTGTGTGTGTATGAGCACTATTTGATTAAATCCAGCAAGACTAGATTAAGGTCGTAAACAGTTTTTTATGCTCTACCTATGAAAATATACAATTTATAACGAATAATTCCTACTTTGTGGAAATTAATTTCCTACAAAGTTAACAAAGTAAGAGCCATTAAGGAGGGCTTCGTGGATTTAAAAAAAAGCAGGGCAAACATTCTGTGAATATTTTTGTTGAAATCCAAATTCTACGAAGCGTGAAGTAAAGGCGTACCCCTGTATTTTTATTATCATATCATTGTGAATAGGGATGGGGGCCTTGCACATTTGAACCGATACAATACCAAGTCTCAGTCACTGGGAAATGACACTGTTACTCAATGTTACCAATTTTGGTACTTTTGTGTGTCTTAATACATTTTAATAACAAAATTGATTTTTTTTGTTTTTCCTAAAACGTCTTTTTCGAAAACACGATTGCCATTACAGAATGCGAGATAACTTGTTCATTTCTTATTTATGGTGTATTTCTAATACACAATGGAACAGCCATGATGTTTAAACTAGCATGCAGATTACCGCTGTTTATATTTTTTTTACAAACTTCATTTCAATAAGCGAAGCTACGATAAGTGGAAGCACACTTTTAAACGTATTTATAGAGGAATACAAACTATTAAGCGAGACTCAATGCGGCAACCTCAGTTGCCTAATACTCTTGAGACTTTGTTAGATAATATGAAATAAAGGAGGCAGTACAAAAGTGGAACAAAGGTAAACCATATCAATTATTCAGTATTCACTTTACTTTGTTACATGTAAATGTGTTATTATTCACCCGAGTGAACCGTATGCTAATGCAGCGGCGGCGGCGATGACCAAGAAGAACGCGGAGTTGGAATATAATTACAACACTTTATGTACATATTTATATACATATTTATATAATATTTACATATTTATATAATATGTAACTACAAGCTCCATTCACAGACAGAATCCCATTGCTTTTATGACTGGTCGAGCGAGTCAAAAGCCGAAAAAAAAAAAATATATATATATATTTGTGGCGGCCGTAATTCTTTTGTGGCGGGCCGCCACAAATAAATGAATGTGTGGGAAACCCTGTGTTCAATGCCTAAAAAAGTACCAAAGTTGGTACCTATCCCTATTCATGAAGCATCTTTCATTGCAAGCAACTCTACCCAAATCCCTTTAATTGTCTGCTCCCCATGCCCCTGCAGTCGTCTTCTGTCCTTTGGAGTGTAGAAGTGACTGGTTGTTGTTGGATTTTGAAAATTATCTGCATAGCTTTATGTTTCCACTGACACAGTAGAAATCAAAAGTTCTACTCAAGCAGAGAAATCGGTCGAAACACAAGAAACTGTGAAATCCTCTCTTTCCTCGAATGATTTGTCTGGACAACTGCTTTGATTTTCGGCTCTCTTGTCAGCCGCCTATGTGAAAATGTTGACATATTAAAACATAATCCCAAAATCTCAACAGATGCTACCAAATCTGTTTTATGTAACCAATCTAATCTGACTTTAGCAGTTGTGTTTAAACTTAATTCAGGAAATGTATCTACACTTGAATGAGGTGTATAAGTGACCATATTGTTTACAAATTATTCATATTTTTTACTACCACAAGAGTCACAGATATCGTACCGTTTGTCAGCCAGTGAGAGAACAGCACAGATGCTTTGAGAGTGAGACGAGGCCAGACAATCCCAAAGGAAGGAGGGTATTGATTTACTCTAAGCCAGGCTCAATGGTCGCTGACACACCAAGAACAAGAATTGTAAGAGAAGCTGTTTTTATCAATGTCCAGCACGGGTTGAGTATTAACAGTACTGGCATTACTGTATAATCACATGCTGAAGCAAAGTTATCAATTATACTGCATCCCCAAAACTGCAATGCAAACAAAATCGTATATAAAATACATGTGTATATATAAATATATGTATGTATATCTATACGTAATATATACATATATATATCTAAATATATATATGTATATACTGTATACAGTATATATACATATATATAAATATATGCAAATATATATATATATATATATATATATATGTATGTAGGGGTGTAACGGTACACAAAAATTTCAGTTCGGTACGTACCTCGGTTTAGAGGTCACGGTTCGGTTCATTTTCGGTACAGTAAGAAATCAACAAAATATACATTTTTTGGTTATTTATTTACCAAATTTATAAACAACGGCTTTATTCTTTTAACATTGGGAACACTATAATAATTCTGCCCACGTTAATCCACATTAAACTGGCTCATGTTGTTGCTTTGATTAAATAAAATGAAAAAAACGTTCTACATATAAAAAGTTTAACATTAAACAGTTTCCATTGAAACTGTTTAATGTCAACTCATCATGCTTAATTTATTACAGCATTTGGGAAGCCTGTAGTTGACTTTTATTATGTAAATGTTGTATTTTTATCAACATGTGATAGCAGGGACCCTGCTATTCAAAACTAGGCTGCTACATTACTAATGATTCATGTAAGTATAGCTGAAAAATAGTACAATTGCAATAGGAGAGACTATTCATCCCTCAACACAATGGAGTTCAATGAAATAACAGACAGACAGGGCTTTGCTGCCCCTTAAACACGCACACGCACACGCACGCACACACGCACGCACACACGCACGCACGCACGCACTCACGCACACACACGCACGCACGCACGCACACACACACAGAAAAATGAGCTAACGTTATGCTAAAAGCTAATTAGCCTTCATATCAAGCCTATACTGTGAGCGAGCTGAGCTGCAGTTTAAGTTTCTATAAGGTCAACGGACTCATAATGATGTTAGTAATGTTTGTGACTGGGAAGTGTTTAGTATAATTTGGGTAGAGTCCGCTCCTCCCCTGCTAGACGAATATTTGCTCGATGCTTAAGCATTGACTACATCGCTCTGAAGTCTGAATACGCACTGCTGATTGGCTGTTACATCGGTCTGAATACGCACTGCTGATTGGCTTTGTATGTAACCAATCAGATGGTTGTGTGGGCGGGACAATGAGGCAGAGACAGAGGCAGAAAGCAGAGCAGCTTGTGAAGACTTCTGCTTCCGTACTTGTTCGGTACGCCCGCGTGCCGAACCGAAACCCCCGTACCGAAACGGTTCGATACAAATACACGTACCGTTACACCCCTATATGTATGTATGTATGTATTTATGTATGTATGTACGTATATATATAAATAGAATAAATAGACCATATTACCCGTCTCTAGCTGAGATATTAAGTGATTTGTTTTTCCCCTTGACTCTTCCTGGAAGAGTGGTCCAGATTGTCCCACATTGGAGTAGAGCTGCATGCTAAGTCCTTGCGCATTACCTCTCGTGTCAGTGTTTGCTTGCAATGAAGAAACTTTTCTTTGCGCGTCCAGCGCACTATCACAGCGCGTCAGCAGCTTTAGTCACAAAGCAAGAAATGACAAGTTTCTGTTGCAGTGACTCATCGCAAAATCATCTCACAACTCTAAACACAAGCGAGAAGGAAATTATTTTTAAAATATTTGTTCATCTCAGAGAATTCAGTGACCACCTCGGTTTTTGTAAGTAATCTGTTCCAAAAGGTTTGACAAAAAAAAAAAAAAACTGTTTGGTTGTAGTGGCGTAATCTTTTATTTACTTTGCTGAATGAATATGTTTTTTTAGTACAATACATGCAGACCTACAAGACATAGCAATTATTGTTATAATCACCATGAATAGCTCCTACTGTATGATTATATTGTAAGCGTGGACTTTCTTTGCACTCACTTTGTCTCTCTCACATACACACACACATTCACATACAACGTCACATACCCCGTGGTGTCATCTCATTGCTTTACACCATTGTCCCGGGATGCCATTGTATTACATGTATTTACACTGTGGCTTCTTGGTCTATCCCAGCCCTGAAAGCAGGCCTAAGTCCTGTTATGTAATCGCTCTGCGTTGTAATTCCCATCCTTCCGGCGCCCCACTGCTTTAGTTCTGCTTTTTCAACTGACATGTCCCCATCACCAGCCTTTGTGCCACAAACAATTTATTTGACATTACAGCTTCTCCACAAATTCCGTTTTATCCGCTCCTGGAAATAAAGTTAAAACATGTACAATAAAAAGTGAGTTAACATTAATTAATTTAAACTACCCTGAAGACTTGGAAAAAAAACATGTGGCCTGTTCCTGCTTTCTAAAATCAGACTTGACCACAAAATATATTTTAATTACCGTATCAATTTCATTTTTGTAACCATATTAGATTTATTCTAACTATACTTTAAGTATATTTAACCAAACAATTTAGTTAAAAGTTGTGTGCCGGGGAATTTCACTCAGTCCTGTTACCCTAAGTCAGGGGTCGCCAACCAGTCGATCTTAATCGACCAGTCGATCTCTTAAAGACTCTACAGGTCGATAGCAAAAATATTAGAATTTTTTTCAATTATTATGTTATCAGTGACACCACCAGCCACAGAATGACCAACACACCCGTCAACATGCACGCATTTTAACCCTTGAACATGTCCGCAGACCTCTGATTCTCTGCCCTCAGCCTCTCATCCCACCACCCGAAGTATGGCCGCATACTTTGCCCGCTGGTCCCGCAAACGCGCATGGCTTGACGTGCACAAAAATCATTGAGCTGCAACAACGCATTAAGGCTGGGTGTTGCATCATTTTCTAGCATCCAACATCAAACAACTCTTCCCTCAGCCAAGACCATCATCACTCATCCGTCACAAGTTGTCAAAAAGTGAAATACAAGAGTCTGTGAACATTGCTCCAAAGTACGGATTTTGTGTTGATTTATTGTGCATACAAAAGTAAACATTGACATGTGCAAAGGCAGTGATACATGATAAAACAAGGCGGCTGCTAAAGAAGGACTTCCCCGTTCATCTTCTGTTAATCAAACACGCAAAAACAGCCAGGTGAACAGCTGACTTCACTACTTCCGGCGCTGCCGTAAGACAACCATGTGACTCCTGTCCCATATGTAAACAAAGGATAAACAAATATAATGCAGTACTAAAACTATAATGGCCGTAAACAGTTAGCTTTCACAGCTGAGGTGCCCAAAATGCGACACAGAGGCCATCTGTGGTCCGTGTCATTCAAACATTCACAAAAAGCGAGCAGCCCAGCGAGAAAAAACACAACATTTTGACATCAGCCAATAATGACAGCACAAAACTTTGTCATTTAAAAATAAAAACATATAAATAAATGTGTATATATTTATTTATACAGTATATATGGACACACACACACACACACACACACACACACACACACACACACACACACACACACACACACACACACACACACACTAAGGATGTCAAAGTATGAACATTCCTTATCATGCTTATTATGACCAACATTATCATTATTAAAACTATTATCGCGGTATTTTTAAATTTGCAAAAACAACCTCTACTGAAATATTTAATCCAAATTTAATTTAAAAGAACACAAACAGCACATTCAAAATGTATGTATGTACCTCAAGTACAACATTTAATGTGCATAGGAAAGCATTATAAACAAAGTAATAAGGCAGAAACAAAATGATAACATAAATAAATCAAAATAGGGGGGAACCTTTTGCAAGACTATTATGGACATAAAACGTAACTGCACTTTATGCCCACATAGATAAACAATGTGTTCATATAAGAGATCTAGTCTTATACATAGGGGGGCATGATTAGGGTCAAAATAATAATTAGGATTTATTTACCAAAATTGAAATCCCAATCAGTAATCAGGTATATTCATTAGGTTTGGTAATACAGTGTTGCGATGGGGTGTGAATGTGCCGGCATCATGTAATTTGTAATATCTAATAAGAAGGCTATAAATAAACGTTATCCGTATATTTAAAGACAAATATTTGTGTTTTTGTTGATTAATAGTATTAAAGTGTCAGCTTTTTCTCATTACATAATGCCTTTATCTCTATTTTTACATTTTCATAGAGAGAGGTTATTTTTAAGTTATGTACATTAATGGAGCTGAGTTAGGCTCCAGCGACCCCAAAAGGGACAAGCGGTAGAAATTGGATGGATGGACATTTACGTGTAATAATATATGTACATCTGACCACAGAACTTTCCTCCAGAAGGTCTAATCTTTGTCCATGTGATGCCAGATGAAACAAAAAAAATAGCTGTTTGGCCACAATACCCAGCAATATGTTTGGAGGAGAATGGGTGAGGCCTTTTAATCCCAGGAATACCATTCCTACTATCAAGCATAGTGGTGGTAGCATTATGTTGTGGACCTGTTTTCCTGCCAATAGAACTGGTACTTTACAGAGAGGAAATGGGACAATGACAAAGGAAGATTGCCTCCAAATTCTTCAGGACAACATAAAATCATCAGCCCGGACGTTGGGTTTTGGGCGCAGTTGGGTGTTCCAACAGGACAGTGACGCCAAACACACGTCAAATCAGGCTAAAGTTAAGGTTTTACAATGCCCTTCCCCAAGTCCCGACTTAAAATTGTGGACAATGCTGAAGAAACAAGTCCAAGTCAGAAAACCTACAAATGTAACTGAACTGCACCAATTTTGTCAAGAGGAGTGGTCAAGAATTCAACCAGAAGTTTGCCAGAAGCTTGTGGATGGCTACCAAAAGTGCCTAATTGCAATGCAACATGCCAAAAGACATTGGACTAATTGTTGAAGGTTTGAAAGTGGAATTCTTTATTATGGACCGTAGATGTTGAAATCCCTAAATTTCTTGCAATTGCACTTTGAGAAATGTTGTTCTTAAACTGTTTGACTATTTGCTCACACAGTTGTAGACAAAGGGGTGTACCTCGCTCCATCCTTTCTTGTGAAGCTGTTTTTATACCCAATCATGGCACCCACCTGTTCCCAATTAGCCTGCACACCTGTGGGATGTTCCAATCAAGTGTTTGATGAGCATTCCTCAACTTTTATCAGCATTTATTGCCACCTTTCCCAACTTCTTTGTCACGTGTTGCTGGTGTCAAATTCTAAAGTTAATGATTATTTAAAAAAAAAAACATGTCTATCAATTTGAACATCAAATATGTTGTCTTTGTAGCATATTCAACTGAAAATGGATTGAAAATGATTTGCAAATCATTGTATTCCGTTTATATTTACATCTAACACAATTTCCCAACTCATATGGAAACAGGGTTTGTAAATTCCAGCAGCAGTAAACAGAATTGAGAATTAATTTAAAAAGTAAATAATGGGGTAAAAATGGAAATAAAATAGAAACTATAACAATAAGAATAGAAAAATAAGCAACAATATAATAATAACAATAACAACTTACTCGCTTCATGTGTGATTGTAACTAAATTAATGTACAGGATGTGTGTGTAGTCAATACTATCTCTAATGACAAACTGAATCGTGTGTTTTCTCTGCTGTTGCGGTCTTGTGATGCAGCTGTCAATGTAAACCCCAGACACCCCAAAACGGTGTTTGTTTAGATGAATCTAATTCATCTACTTCATTACAGTGATGGAATAAGCATTCCTCTGAAAAAACGGATCTGTTTTTACAAACTTTTAGAGCCAGGTTGGTACCACATATGATTAGTCTGTTTTTGCAAAGAAACATTGTTTGGAGATATCCTTTTTTGTAGTGACATTTCTACAAAATTATCACAATTACATTTTTGTAATACATTCGCATTTTTCAAATTGAGACTATCATTTTGATTAATAGAAATGTTTCGATTGCAACCCACATCAGTAGTATGGCTGTTTTATGAAGTTCTACAAAAACACTGATTTATTCAAAACAAGGACAATTTAGTTTTTGCATCTGATTTCTTATTAAAAATAAAAATAAGGAAGTAATTCCCTTTCATAAAAAAATTATGATATATGATGATATGATGAATGGGACCAAAAAGTATTTTAATAATGTTGTATGTTAAATGTCTGTCAATAAAAAAAACTTTATAAAATACATGTTGGTCTCATTTGCTTTATTGAAATAAATAAAACATTAGTATTGTTTATCTTTCTATATTTGTAGCTAAAGCAGCACTATTTATCCTCAATGAATACGTACTATGTATGATCACCTTCTCCTTCAAGTATTTGATTTTAGATCTATAATCCTCCATATTGGCAGACAGGCATTTAATTCCATTTAATTTAATTTAATGCAGTTAGACGTTTTTGCATCCGACAATAAAAACAATACATACGCCAGCTTACTGTATAACAAATGCCCCGTTTGTTGTAAATAAAGTTGTTTGAAAAAAACTGTTAAACATTGTAGAGACATCTGTCTACTGGGTCACCATCCCCCCAACTTTTGCCAGTGTGGCGGGTCAGGGTACTGCTTTGGCAATGGAGAATCTAAGCCATCATCTTATCTTTTCTCTATTTTAAAGTCCACTGATTTAGAAAAATAATGTCAAAATATTAAAGATGTTGTTAATGTGTAAATGATACAGTTTACAAACTAAAAAATATTATATTTTGATGACGTTTATAATCAGACAAAACGCAGGATGTAGGTCTAACAATATACATTGATTTTTTTTCGATTATTTTCTATGACTGGTTCTGTTTAAAATGTTTTGTTTTTGGCCTGTATCCTGGGACTTATTTCCTGAGTTTGTAAACAATGACAAAAAGGCCAAAATATATTTTTTAAGTAAATCATATCAATCCGACCACTGTGGTATCGACCGAATGCTATACTAGTTGGTATTGTTACTGGATATATTTGTATCAATCCGCACACCTTTGTTTACATTCAAGAGCTCTAGCATGCAGTAAGCGGTTAGCATATCTTCATCAATATGTAGTGTAGCATGTTTAGCTATTTGGACAACGAGACATCTTGGCTATAAGTAGAAAGAATCACAAAGGATCTAACTCTCTCATACAGTAGGTGCCTTGTATTGATTTTTTCCCCTGAGGAAAGTACATTTTGTTGTAATGAGTTAGCAGGACTCTAGCCAAGCATTGATTGTTGCTATTTGCGTTGCTGCCTAATGTAGCACTTCCCTTTATTCACACAATACCCTGAAACCTTTACTGTTGTTAGCAGTTGTGTTGTGATTGTGTCTACTGGAGAAGTTTTTGTGACATGCATATTTTTTTCCACATACTGTTGTCCCTCGCCACATTGTGCTTCAAATATTCAGGTTCCACTTTTTAAAAGCATATTCTGCATATTGTTGGCATATTGTTAAACTAACTGCTAGGTTAATTGCAATTATGTATGTAGATGAACTACGATCAAGTATTGGACAGGACGTCAGAAATGTGTAAACCTCAATCTCATCAACCACAATGCACCTGCGCCCGGTCTTTTTTAACATCCGGTTTGTGAATTGTGGAATTTGATAGGCTATAAAATAGAAAACAAATCAATCCAGAGTCAGTGTTTCTCAAATAATCAATATCAAATACAAACCCCGTTTCCATATGAGGAGGGAAATTGTGTTAGATGTAAATATGAATGGAATACAATGATTTGCGAATCATTTTCAACCCATATTCAGTTGAATATTCTACAAAGACAACATATTTGATGTTCAAACTGATAAACATTTTTTTTTTGTGCAAAAAATCATTAACTTTAGAATTTGATGCCAGCAACACGTGACAAAGAAGTAGGGAAATTTGGCAATAAATACTGATAACGTTTAGGAATGCTCATCAAACACTTATTTGGAACATCCCATAGGTGTGCAGGCTAATTGGGAACAGGTTGGTGCCATGATTGGGTATAAAAACAACTTCCCAAAAAATGCATAGTCTTTCACAAGAAAGGATGGGGCGAGGTACACCCCTTTGTCCACAACCGCATGAGCAAATAGTCAAACAGTTTAAGAACAACGTTTCTCAAAGTGCAATTACAAGACATTTAGGGATTTCAACATCTGAATGCATGGCCGGAAACCAACATTGAATGACCATGACCTTAGATCCCTCAGACGGCACTGTATCAAAAAGCAACATCAATCTCTAAAGGATATCACCACACGGGCTCAGGAACACTTCAGAAAACCACTGTCAATAAATACAGTTCGTCGCTACATCTGTAAGTGCAAGTTAAAGCTCTACTATGCAAAGCGAAAGCCATTTATCAACAACATCCAGAAACGCCGCCGGCTTTTCTGGGCCCGAGATCATCTATGATGGACTGATGCAAAGTGGAAAAGTTTTCTGTGGTCTGATGAGTCCACATTTTTAAAATTGTTTTTGGAAATATTCGCCATCATGTCATCGAGACCAAAGGGGAAGCGAACCATCCAGACTGTTATCGACAAAAGTTCAAAAGCCAGCATCTGTGATGGTATGGGGGTGCATTAGTGCCCAAGGCATGGGTAACTTACACATCTGTGAAGGCACCAATAATGCTGAAAGGTACATACAGGTTTTGGAACAACATATGCTGCCATTTAAGCGCCGTCTTTTTCATGGACGCCCCTGCTTATTTCAGCAAGACAATGCCAAGCCACTTTCAGCACGTGTTACAACACCATGGCTTCGTCCAAAAAGTGTGGGTACTTTCCTGGCCCGCCTGCAGTCCAGACCTGTCTCCCATCGAAAATGTGTGGCACATTATGAAGCGTAAAATACGACAGCAGAGACCCCGGACTGTTGAGCGATTGAAGCTCCACATAAAACAAGAATGGGAAAGAATTCCACTTTCAAACCTTCAACAATTAGTTTCCTCAGTTCCCAAACATTTATTGAGTGTTGTTAAAAGAAAAGATGATGTAACACAGTGGTGAACATGCCCTTTCCCAACTATTTTGGCACGTGTTGCAGCCATCAAATTCTAAGTTAATTATTATTTGCAAAAAAAGTTTATAAGTTTGAACATCAAATATTAAATTGAATATGGAAACGAGGTTTGTACATATATAAATCAAATCAATTCCCTTTTAACTCTTTTTAACCGTAAATAATAATAGATTATCTTATCAGCAATTAAATCACATATGCAAATTATGAATGATCATCACATGAACTACATAACCCATAAGATACAACAATGTATTACAATACAGTATTGTTTTACATTCAGCTAAACTTAGCTGTGACTGTCAGGTTGACCAAGTTTTTTAAAATGATATTTTACCAATGGTGTTGTTAATAACACTACAGGTGGTCTACTTATAAGCAACATTAGTGATCATCTGCCAGTTTTCGCAATATATGATGGAAGCTACAAGAAGAAGAACATGGACGACAAAAAGACATTTCGAAAACTAAGCACAAAAAAGAGAATGATTCCTTTCAAAAATGAGCTGGAAAATCAAAACTGGGACAAGGTGTACAATGAAAATAATGTTGATGAAGCATACGGTAAGCACGTTCACAGTACTTCATGACAAACATTGTCCATGGAGACAACTCAGTTGAAAGCAGAGAAAGAACAATCAACATTGGATGACAAAAAGTTTAAAACGTACTTGTCATAAGAACAAAACATTATATAGAAAATGTATAACACAAAGAACTACACAGGCAGAAAATAAGTACATTTATAAAAAAACAAGCTAACTAACATACTACAAACATGTAGAACATAATATTACAGTCAATTATTAGACAGGGACAGAAACAATATGAGAGCAACATGGGGTATCCTCAATAGCATTATTAAAAATGACACTAAGAGGGATTACCCCCAATACTTTTTAGACGGAAATATAAATAATGACATTACAAAGGAAATAGTTGAAAACTTCAATAATTACTTTGTAAATATTGGACCAAATTGTAAGAAAGGGTTCCAGACCCTGTTTCAACTGAGGACTTCAATAACACCATAGATATAAATCCCAACTCCATGTTCCTCACAAAAATGACACGAAAAGAAACAGTTAAAATCGTGAGAAAATGCAAATATAAGACTTCAAGCGATTGTAATGGAATTGACATGGAAACAACAAAAAGGGTTATTGAAGAGATCTCAGGACCATTAATGTATATTGGTAACCTATCATTTCAAATGGGCAAATTCCCAAACAAAATTAAAAAAGATAAAAGTTGTGCCAATTTATAAGACTGAAGAACAAACACCAATTTACAAATTACAGATCTGTTTCATCACTGCCACAATTTTCCCAAATCATTGAAAAACTGTTCAAAAACAGATTGGAGCGTTTCATAAACAAATATAGAATACTCGCTGAGAGCCAATATGGATATAGAGCCAATATTTTAACTTCGATGGCTTTAATCGAAATAAAAGTGTGTATTACTAATGCAATAGATGGTAAACAGTGTGCAGCGGCAGTGTTTATTGATCTTACTAAAGCATTTAGATAGATAGATAGATAGATAGATAGATAGATAGATAGATAGATAGATAGATAGATAGATAGATAGATAGATAGATAGATAGATAGATAGATAGATAGATAGATAGATAGATAGATAGATAGATAGATGGATTGATAGTACTTTATTGATTCCTTCAGGAGAGTTCCCTCAGGAAAATAAAAAAAATTGACACGATTAATCACAATATTTTCATCAAAAAAGTAGAACATATGGCGTCAGAGGGTTGATGGGTTATTGGAGACTCCACTTCTGTTGAAATTCAGCCTATCTTAAAAAGAGCGATACCCTCTGCCATCAACAATCTGACAAATGGAAACAGCCCAGGGCTAGATAATATTTACTCTGAGAACATGAAGACTGGTGGTGAGCTTCTCATCCACAGACTACGTAACCCATTCAACTGCAACCTAACAACGGGGAAAATACCACAACTTTTCAAAAAAACTCTCATTGTTGTGATCTACTTAAAGGTGGCAGACTAGACTGTAGCAATTATCACCCAATAAGTTTACTAACTCTTCGTTAGTATTATTGCAACCCGAACCAAAGCTGCTTACCAACCAAGCAGAGCAGCCATTAGGCAAATATTAGTTCTGCAACAAATAATTCCAAAATGTCCATATAATATAACAATCCCTTATATATTACTTTCATTGACTTTGCAAAAGCCTTTTATAGCATTAAACTTTTCTGCCTATGGAGCCTGCTAAAACATTAATAAACAAAAAATACATACACCTTTTAAAACAATCACAAAAACTCAAAATCCTTTATTCGAACAAATATCGGAAGGTCACAAAAGGAGTTAAACAAGGTGTTGTTCTTTCTGCTTTCGTATTCTGCATTTTCATTGCAGCATTTATACTTAAAATTAAAAATGAATGCCCATCTGGCTTCTCGATCGGTGTCCACACTCTTTCTAATCTGATCTAGTCAGAATACATTGCAGTCATCAGTAACTCACGTCACGGTGGTTTGGCTTCAAGTGGGAATATGACGAACAGACAACCGTTATAAGTCAAGCTTGCGGCACAAGCGTTGCTATAAAAAGTAACATCACTGCTAATATGTAGCATCATTTAAAAAGTCACCCGCTAGAGCAGGGGTAGGGAACCTATGGCTCTCGAGCCAGATGTGGCTCTTTTGCTGCCTACATCTGGCTCTTTGATACATTTTAGCTGGCATTACTTAACACGATAAGTAATAAATAATTCCACTTGTAATCACAGTGTTAAAAATAACGTTCAAAATATAAAACATTGTCATGCATTTTAATCCATCCATCTGTTTTCTACCGTTAATTTTACCATTAATTGTAAGAACTATTTTATTTATTATTGGTTAGCTTCAGAATAACATTGTTTTTCAAAAGACTGAGAGACGTATTATACTCTAAAAATGTTGGTCTTACTTAAAAATGCACGCTTTTAGTTGTATTCAGTGTTAAAAAATAATATATGGCTCTCATGGAAATACATTTTAAAATATTTGGCCTTCATGGCTCTCTCAACCAAAAAGGTCCCCGACCCCTGCGCTAGAGCAGTGGTTCTCAAATGGGGGTACGCGTACCCCTGGGGGTACTTGAAGGTATGCCAAGGGGGACGTGGGATTTTCTTTTTAATATTCTAAAAATAGCAACAATTCAAAAATCCTTTATAAATATATTTATTGAATAATACTTAAACAAAATATGAATGTAAGTTCATAAGAAAGTTGAAAAGAAATGCAACAATGCAATATTCAGTGTTGGCAGCTATATTTTTTTGTGGACATGTTCCACACAGATTGATGTTAAAGATGTATTTTTTTGTGAAGAAATGTTTAGAATGAAGTTGATGAATCCAGATGGATCTCTATTACAATCCCCAAAGAGGGCACTTTAAGTTGATGATTACTTCTATGTGTAGAAATCTTTGTTTATAATTGAATCACTTGTTTATTTTTCAACAAGTTTTTAGTTATTTTTATATATTTTTTTCCAAATAGTTCAAGAAAAACCACTACAAATGAGCAATATTTTGCACTGTTATACAATTTACTAAATCAGAAACTGATGACATAGTGCTGTATTTTAATTCTTTATCTCTTTTTTTTCAACCAAAAATGCTTTGCTCTGATTAAGGGGTACTTGAATTTAAAAAATGTTCACAGGGGGTACATCGCTGAAAAAAGGTTGAGAACCACTGCGCTAGAGAATGAAGAGAATTTCATAAGGTCCGTAGTAACCTACCACATAGCGAAGGACGAATACAATTTGATTTCCTATTATGCAGCTCATTTATATTTGACACTTAAAATGTCTCTGACAATCTTGCACTTTCTGTTTTGGAAATGACATGAACGTGTGTGCCATTGCTTAATAACTGTTTAATAAATACAGTTTTGGTCAATTGACTTAGTTGTGATTTCCTTCTCTGCATGAAAGTTTAAAATTACCATATATTAATGCAGTATGAAGAAGAATGTTTTAATGTCGACACATAGAATTATCATAGTGCTGTGATTATATGTATCAAGTGTTCATTCAAGGCCAAGGCAAAATATCGAGATACATATCGTACATCGCGATATGGCCTAGAAATATCGAGATATTAAAAAAAGGCCATATCGCCCAGCCCTAACTCCAATATCACAATATAGTCATTTTCTATATCACACCGAGACAAACCCGCCCAGCCCTTTTTGTAGGTATTGAAATCACAGTGTGAAATTGCTAATGCTAATCAGTAGCATGTGAATAGCAAAGCCAATGTATATTAGCATCAAGCCAACCCATTTTTGGAAAAGTGGAATTTTAGTTTTTTTATGTGGGTGTGTTTTTGGGTCAATGTTTTTGTTAGCATTGTTGCAACATTACCCAGAGGTAGTTTGGCTGAGTCCGTTTTCAGTGCTCCTGTAGTGATTGCTAAATGCCGAAGCGTGAAGAGCCAACTAAGTCGGCGACCGGGCGTGACATCATGTGCAACCCTTAACATGGCACAAAATTACCGGAGTCGATACCCATCCCTACCCACAAGTACTGTGATTTACAGTTGAAGCCACTCAAGGCTACTATATTGCATGAAGCAAGTGTAAAAGTGACTACATAAATGGTAAATGGGTTGTACTTGTATAGCGCTTTTCTACCGTCAAGGTACTCAAAGCGCTTTGACACTACTTCCACATTCACCCATTCACACTGATGGAGGGAGCTGACATGCAAGGCGCTAACCAGCACCCATCAGGAACAAGGGTGAAGTGTCTTGCTCAAGGACACAACGGACGTGACAAGGTTGGTACTAGGTGGGGATTGAACCAGGGACCTTCGGGTTGCGCACGGCCACTCTTCCACTGCGCCACACCGTCCCCATAGGTGTTATTTATGTTTCGATGGCTATAATTATGTTAAATAAAACATATTTTAATATTTAAACAGTTCTTGTATGCTCTGATTATGAAAATATTCAATTTATCAATATTAATTGTAATGACTGATTGGCATAGTAATGTTTGTCCCTCCGTGGATGCGTCAACAAGAACACAGCAACGGTAAGTTTAAATGATTTATTAAACTTAACAAAAGCAGGCTACGAACAAAAATACTGGAGTTAACAGACGAAATGAACCAAGTGCGCTAGCATAAAAGCTAGGAATAGAAAACAGAAAAACTAAGACTGGCACGAAGGCACACAAAAAGGAAAAAAAAATCATCAGCGTGAGAGCTGGAATAAAACAAAGGCTTAGTGTGAAAAGCTAGCGAGAATATACATACGTGAAGTCAGTCGATACTGTTGCTCAAAGGCAAATTTATGGACCCAGACTGAACAAAGAAAAGAGGAAGGCTTACATAGGGAGTAATCAAGGAGAACCAGGTGTGTGTAGAAAACGAGGAGCAGGTGAAATCAATGTGTAACCATGGTAACGGACTAAACAGGAAGTAAGTCGGTCAGAAGACAGAAGAAAACAAACATGGAAAAATAAACATGTGAAGATCTGAGTCACGGATCGCAACATTAATCCTACTTTGCAAAAATGTGTTTACCCCAGTCAAACATACTTGCCAACCTTGAAACCTCTGAATTCGGAAGAGTTAGTGCTGCACCGGATTCTGGGTATTTAATTTGTTGTGTTTGTGTTGTGTTACGGTGCGGATGTTCTCCCGAATGTGTTTGTCATTCTTGTTTGGTGTGGGTTCACATTGTGGCGCATATTTGTGTGTTAAAGTTGTTTATACGGCCAACCTGAGTGTGACCTGTATGGCTTTTGACCAAGTATGCGTTGCATTCACTGACGTGAGTGTATAAGCTGCATATGTTGTGTGACTGTGCCGGTACGCTATTAATATGGAGGGAAAGAGGATATGACGACAGGTTGTATAGGACGTTAAAGGGAATGTAAATATTGGACCAAATTGGAAGAAATTCCCCCAATATTGTTGTCCGGGTGGAAATCGGGAGTAATTTGGGAGAATGGTTGCCCCGGGAGATCTTCGGAGGGGCACTGAAATTCGGGAGTCTCCCGGGAAAATCGGGAGGGGCGGCAAGTATGCAGTCAAATTCTGGATTCATATAGCTGCGATAAATGAGGGAAAACTTTAATGAGTAGAGATTATGAATACTTTTCTAAAGAGACACAATTAATTTTTGTGCTTGAGGGACACATAACTCACTGGTTTGTTGACAAATACTTATTACCCTCAATTGGATACACATAAATATATAGCTTTCATTTAATGTTATGATAACGCCATATTTTCTTCTTTCCACAGAACGGAATTTAAGGCCTACAGAGATGTGAAGCCTGCAAAGATGATACGGGCCAAGTCTCAGTACCTGCCTCCTGATGAGAAAACCAGGCTGGAGACCAGCTATAGTGCGACGTTCAAGGGACAAGCCCCGGTGCTGGCCACGGACAACAAGGCCCTGGAAAGGAGGAAGATACCCAGTTTGTACAGCGAGCCATACTTTGACTACACCAAGCAGGTGAGCATGTTTTTTTTTTAGGTGTGTTTCACACACCGCTGGTATGCTAGAGCCTACTAAGGAATAACCTGATACTGTCAGAAATTGCCCATGAATGCTGAGAGAAGATAGAGTCAAAATTCAAAATGAAAAAGAAGTGAGGGCTAAGATGCTTAGTAAGCGTTATAAGGTGGTGCCAGGTTGGGGATTTAAATACATATCCTTGACTGCTCTAAATGGAGTCATTAGTGCTCTCTGCTGGCTGCTACCGAATAATGTACCCACATTTTTCCCTTCCATTTCTTCTAGTAGCTGACTAATTGTTAAAGTGGCTGATTGCAACAGTTACACAGATGCTTAGGGGGCGCCAACTTTCCAATGTATTTTACGAAGTATATCCCCCTCTCTTACGGCTTCTCGTACGTAATGACTTAATTATATACGTATGTAAAACATGCACGCGCCTTAGCCTTAGGTGTTGTCAGCAAATAGTAGCAATTTGGATAGCTAGCGTTAGACGTCATTGAATGTATATTCTATCATAATAACATGACTGCAAATTGTTTGTTGCTTCTCTTAGACAGCTTTTGCATGTGTGCACACGGTCACTGCGCGTACGTGTTGACGAACCGGGTGAGTGACCTCCGTAATCCCGTCGTAATCACATTTTATTCAAGCCAATAAATCATTTAATTACATAAACTTTGTAATTGTGAAAATGAAGACATTTGTCAAACACATGTGTTCGGTTCAACCACTAATGTTAAAATAAAGTTAAAGTACCACTGATAGTGCTACGCCGGTTTGGCAACGTGGTGCCGGGTTCGATTCCTTCGTGGATACGTCAAATGATAACACAGCAAAGGTAAGAAATAACAGATTTATTTAAATAACAAAAGAGCTAGAGAACAAAAACACTGGTGTAAAGAGAAAGGGCAAACAAAAGACGCTAGCGTGAGAGCTAGGAAATATAAAGAACTAAGACTTGGCATGAAGGCACAAAAGTAAAAACAAAGATGATTAGCATGTGAGCTAAAGATGACAAGGAGGCTTAGCTAATGAGCTAGCGAGAAAAACATACCTGACGTTACGTTGCGTGAAAGCAAGCTAGAGTCCCAGAAAGAATACTGAAAAGGGGAAGGCTTATAAAGGGAAGGTGATTATCTGAAGCAGGTGTGCGGGACCGTGAGTAGCAGGTGAACTAATGAGTAACCATAGAAACGAACAAAAACAGGAAATAAGCACGTCAAACAACAGAGTGATATCAATATGAAACAAAACAACAATAATATGAGAAGATCCAAGTACGGATCTTAGCAGATAGTCACACATACTAATGCTAACATAAGCTAGCCGGTAGTGTTCTTATATTTTTTGCATTGTAAAATGTTACTGTGAGGAAGTTGCAAACAGCACCCTGAACTTGATCATAGGAGGGGTGTTACAGTACAGTAGTACCTCATCTTACAAGCTGAATCAGTTTTTGTAACTCAAAACACTCTTATTTCAAATTAACATCAACCATTAAAATTAATTGAAAATGTAATACTCCATAGTTTCATGGATAAATGTACACACTTTACATATTATTTTCAAGTTTGTTGCTGGCGTTATCGACTCATTCTGCTTCAGTATGGTGCACACTAGCCATGCTACGCTCCAACTGCTTCACCAAGTCGACTTCACGTGACGTCGTATTTTTGATAATTCCTTTCTTTAATACATCCTTTTGTATTCATCGGAGGTGGGAAAAAATACCTGCTCCGCTGTGCAAAGTGTTGTGGCATGAGTACTTCGCTGTTAAAAGTTAGTGAATGGACATTTAAGTGGCAAAAAAATGTATCCGCTCTTTGTACAATTGCAATACAGTGTTCCCTCGATTATTGAGGTTCCGTTATTTTATTTTAAATTAATCATTGAATGACGTAAAATATGCAATGTAATGTATCACATTATATCGGCATGTTACAATACCGCAATACTGTATCTTATCGTGACTCAAGTATCGGGATATGTACCGTATAGTCCTTCATGCTCGCTTTCTTCCTTCCAATGCTTGGAAAAACAAATTTATGTCCATCTGTAGCTATAAGGACTAAGCAACCTATTTTTTTTCAAACAGTAACATTCCCAAAGAAAATGAAAATAACAAAAGTTGCAAAAGACTGGATAGATACAAACATCAGTTTACAAACTAATTTTCTTACTTCTACAATTTTAGGAAATTATTAGAAAATTGTTCAACAACAGATTGGACAAATACATGAATGTACAAACGTAAGTGAAACACTCACGGAGAACCAATACGGATACAGAGCCAACATCCTCACATCGATGGCATAAATTGCAATAACGATAGAGATTACCAATGCAATAGATGGTAAAGAACAGTGTGTAGCTGCAGTGTTTAGGGATCTAACAAAGGCATGAGGCACATTTAATCATAAAAAAATATTACATTATAATGATATAGCATAAAAGGGCTAGTCTTGAACTGCGTAGAACGCTACTTAACCAACAGGAAGCAATACATCTACAACACTAAATATATCTTGTGCTGACCACTGGTATCAATCCTGGGACCAACATTGTTCAAAGTCTATAAAAACGACATCTATAAAGTAAAAAAAAAATTTAAGTTAGTATTATTTGTTCAGGAGAAAACCCATAAACGCTAATACAGATAACAGAAGAATTTAACAAATTAAAGAGATGGTTTGACAAAAACAGAATCAAAACAGTAAAATTCAAATAATGCTATTCGGGCAGAAAAAGTCAAACACAAATAAATGACGTCGACATTGACACAGTCAAATAATACATTTTTAAGTGTAATAACAGATGATAAAATGAACTGGAAATCTTGTGTAAAAAAACAAAAACATAAAGTAGCAAGAAACACGTCAATAATGAATAGAGCAAAATATGATGTAGACCAAGAATCACTCCATATTCTCTACTGCTCACTAGTGTTACCCAATCTGAGTTATTCTGTAGAAATATCGGAAAATAACAATAAAAGTACACTTCATCCACTGACTGTTTTACAAAGGAAGTCAGAATAATACATAATGTTGGAGATAGACAACACTCAAACCCTTTATTTATTGAATCAAAAATATTGAAATTCAATGACTTGGTGCATTTGCAAGTAACTAAAATGATGTACAAAGGAAACTATAACCTGCTACCCAAGAATGTACTACAAGTCTTC
Source organism: Nerophis ophidion (assembly GCF_033978795.1). NCBI lineage: Eukaryota > Metazoa > Chordata > Actinopteri > Syngnathiformes > Syngnathidae > Nerophis > Nerophis ophidion. Next base: position 44,727,697 of record NC_084614.1, read on the forward strand.
TCAACAAAAGAGGAGAAATTTAACCTTCGAGGAAAATCTAATTCAAAACATTTGTATGCACGTACAACACTTAAGAACATATTAGAATGTGGAAATAAATTGTGGAAGTACAAAGAAGAAGAATCTTGATACACATTTTAAACCTAATAAATAAAATAGATAATTTTATTAATCTCATTATGTAAATTACAATTTATTTAAATAATTATTGAGAACTTCATTACAGTGTTTATCATTTATGGATTTAAATTGTGTACAAATTGAGAATAGGAAGAAAAAATCAGGTACAGCAAGTGAACAAATGTTTCAGTAATTGCAATGAAATGTAAAAGGGGTAGGATTAAATAAACTCTGCTTCTTCCTACTCAATTTAGGACGTGTTATAACGAGAAACTGGAAAAATGTGATGCATCATATTGTGACTGTATGCTTGTCCGAAATAAACTTACCCCATAAACCATAGATTTTAAGGGGTTCACTGTATAAGCTAAGGCACTTGTAAACCGAGGTAGCACTGTATTTGGCATGAAATACGTTTGGCTTTGCAAAGGTAATTTCTTAGCTGTTTTGAATTTGCCAATTATTGCGCGCAGTATGAATGTTACTGACTAACATTATACTGAGTACTTGTTTCAGTATTCACACCGTGAATATTCTATTCCTCATCAATATCTTTAGATCTCTCAGCATTCACACTGTATCTTTCAGGGCAAATTGTTTATCCCAAAACACAGTTGTAGAAATGAACAGACCTTAAACTGAGGCATTTTGTGTCTGATGTCCAACGTCCTCAGGTGGACAGGTATAGTGCCCCTCGCTCTAAAGCCAAAAAGCCTGCGGCAGCCGGCCAGGTCAGGCCAGTGAGGAAAGCCAAAGATAAGCAGAGCACCGCGCCGAGAGGCTCCAAGGGGACGACTTTGGAGAACCAGCCTGTGAACCGTCCTGCGGTGGGCGACAAGGAGAAAAGTAAAGAGATGAACAACAAACTGGCTGAGGCAAAAGAGTAAAAATCATTTAGCACTACTTCTAATCTTTTGTGGGGGGAATGAAATTAACACAGAGGCTGCAAAATGTATCTTTTGCTTTCATTTAAGTCATCTTTCTTCTGCTTCGCTCACATTGGCCACTCCCTTGCCTCCTCTTTTTTGTACCATTAAAAAAAGAACTTAGGACATTGATCTGTTGTCAAATCACTGTAAAGAGTGGGCTTGAGTGTCTTCTTCTTCTGTTTTGTTGTATGTTGTCACTCCTACTCTGCTCGCCTCCATCCCTTTGTTGCCAGGGCGACGGGCCGCCTGACTCGCCAATGCAATGGCTGCTGTTGCATGAGCCCGACCAAACACGGGGGATTTGTATGAGGTTTATCAAAGATATGTCTTTGTCAAAATTGAAGGGATTATTTGAAACTAAAGTAATAATAAAATACTTGAAGATGATGACAAATCTTTGATAAAACAAAGTGATATCTCTCCTGCATCTCTCAGCCTTGGTTATCATCTTTGCTGCTGTTGATCTCTTCATGCTTTACCTCTGGCTGTGTTCCTCTTTGACACTGTAACAATTCTTTGTATTTACTCTTGGTTGTTTTTGCAATTCCCTCATTCATACTGTGATTGTTTGACTTACTTCAGCGCTACTTTGTAACCCAATTTAGTGCCAGCAGACAATCTGGGTCACTGTTAACTGATGATGCATCACACATAACTCATGTTTATATGCTATAAATATTCCCGTAGAGGTCCATTTAAAATTAGAATTACATCTTCACAGGTTATAAAAGGGAAGAGTATATTCAGTCGCTTTCAGTCTCTGTGGCCGCAAACGCAGTGACATTATTAGCGAGGCTGATCTTTCTTTTCGGATATTCTGGTATGCACACAGGCTGTGGTGAGCATAACCGGTGGGATTCAAATGCCAAGGAAAGATAGTTGACTTTTTGTGAGGCTGCTCCATGCTTCAGAGCTGTGCTTTCCTTATAGATGACCACATAACTTATTTCACGTGTTAAGTTACAGTCTGATTGCAGAAGTAGAATGAATACATTTTTTTAACTAACATTTTTATACAACATTTTTATGTGTGTGCAAACAGAAATCACATGTACATAAGTCCACAACCTTTGTCATATTCAAAATCCACTGAATCGGTGCCACTTTCTACTTTTGACTCGCTCAAAATATATCTAAATGTCCATGACTCGAAATGTGCATTGGTCCCTCTAAGGCAGGGGTCGGCAACCTTTACCACTCAAAGAGCCATTTTTACCCGTTTCACAAAACAAAGAAAACAATAAAACTCTTTTGAAATTTAAAATGAAATAACACAGCGTACAAAGTTTTTTTTTTTCTTGCTTTGTGCTGTGTATAAACCAGGGATCGCCCCGCACCTTAATATGAGAGTTTGAAACTAGTGCGGCCTGCGAGTTTTATTGCCGCTTGACGGCATCGCAGTTGCCAACCGTCTCAATTTTTCCGGAGACTCCCGAATTTCTCAGCAACCAGCCCCTCGAGTGTCTGCTGATTTTCACCCAAACGATTATAATAAGGGCGTGCTATAATGGCAATACGTTTGACGCCCTCTACAACAGTAACTAATAGCTTGCCAGCCCAATCACATGTTGTATGGGGCTACTGCAGACACACGTAAGTGACCGCAAGGCATACTTGTTCAACAGCCATACAGGTCACACTGAGGGTGGCCGAATGAACAACTTTAACACTCTTGCTAATATGCGCTACACTGTGAACCCACACCAAACAAGAATGACAAACACATTTCGGGAGAATATCTGCACCGTAACGCAACATAAACACAACAGAACAAATACCCAGAATCCCATGCATCCCTAACTCTTCCGGGCTACATTATACATCCCCCGCCCACCTCAATCGACGCACGGGCGGGCGGTGGGAGGCGTGTGTGAGGGGGTGGGGGTGGGGGGGCGATTGGTGCTAGCGGGGGTGTATAATGTCACCCGGAAGAGTTAGCTATGCATGGGATTCTGGGTATTTCTTCTGTTGTGTTACAGTGCAGATGTTCTCCCGAAATGTGTTTGTCATTCTTGTTTGGTCTGGGTTCACAGTGTGGCGCATATTAGTAAGAGTGTTAAAGTTCTTTATATCAAAACCCTCAGTGTAACCTGTATGGCTATTGAACAAGTATGCCTTGCAATTTCTTATGCGTGGTGACAGCAGCTGCTCACTACATATGACTAACCGGCACTCAAAGGCGGACGCGACGACCATTTCTAGAGGACGATAAAGGAATTGCCATCACGGCATGCCATTACGGCACGCCCTCAATATTGTTGTCCGGGTTAAAGTTTGAGAATATTGTCCTCGGGAGGTTTCTGGGAGAGGCTCTGAAATCTGGAAACCTAACGGAAAAAAGAGGTGGTCGGCAAGTATGCAGCTGATTCACATCAGAGTGTTGAAAGAGCCGCATGCGGCTACGGGGCCGCGGGTTGCCGAACCTTGCTTTAAGGCAACTCAATTTACTTTTTGTATGCAATTCCTACGCTAAAGATGACTCATTTCGGTAACAGGACTAAAAGTAACAGGATTGAGTTTTCAGCATAGACTGAGCAAATAAATGAAATATAGACACAATTCATTAATGTTGATAACATGTTTACACTAAACACATTGCAGTGATTCAACACAGAAATGTATTTCAGAAATAAACAAATATAAAAAATCCGGAAAAAATATAATTAAAACGTATTTTATGTAACAGGACTGTGCTGAGATTTTAACCCCTAGTCACAGAGTAAATATGATGGAATAGGCATACACAATAAAGAGTTAACTTACTTTTGGCCTTCCTATGGCCGGCAGAGGACGTGAATGACTCAACTTCATGCAGACCATGTGACTTGTGGAATATTACAAAGTTTTCAGAGGGGTTATATGGTGCCTGGCTAACAGGACTGAATGACAACCCAGAAACGACACTAACATGAGAATTTAAACTAGGTGTGTCCTGACAAAACTTATGATACTGGAGCCTTTAGTATTGGCTATTACCGATGTTAAGCGAATGGGATATCAGCAAGAATCATACATACTTCTATTATTTTGTAGTGTGTAATTCTAGACAAGGTTTAATCAAGTGAAATTAGTCCAACAGAAGAACAATGCTAGGTATGTAAAACACTAACCTAATTGTTATTGACAGTCAGGAATGGACTTAAATTAGTTATATTTTTTTAATTTTACATTTAATATTGGTGTTTTAGACTGCAATATTGTTCAATAAAGGACACTTATGTAGGTTTAGCTTGTGTACTATTATATGCTAATCTGTTGTGTAGCTGCTAGTTCCTACTAGACTACCATATTTACCTCTTGTAAATGATATGACCAAAATACAAGAAAATATCAACTTTGGTTGCTTATTGGAGGACATCTAAATGTTAACTGGCTGTCCAGCTATGCACAAGAAAACACGCTGCGGTATGTCTTGTATCGGATATTTTAGATGCCAGCTGTTAAAATCCGATTATTATATTGGATCGATATCCGATATCAATTTTGGACAAGGGTCACTCCTAGTCTTAACTTGTTCGAGTTTTGTTTGTTCTATTTAAGACAATACACTTAAAGTATATTTGTGATGAGGATTAACACAGATATCTAAAAAAAATATCTCATATGATTTTATTTCATCGTGAAGTCTGTTTTTAGAAAGTGGAGACGGACAACACAAGTGTTTTTTCAGTGATTATAATTGTATTAATTGAATGTGTAATCAGACCAATGTAAAGGTCTCTTTGCTTAAAAGGGAACTGCATTCTTTTTGGAACTTTTCCAATTGTTCATAGTGATTATGAAAGACGAGACGACTAATTTATATATTTTTTTAATGCATTCTAACTCGTAAATAAACACAAATAAAACATTGTTTACAATGGAGCCAGCGTGAAGTCCTCTATTCTGCCTATAAATCCCTCTAAATAACCCTCCAAAAACCTCCAAAAGTACTCCATTTACATTTCATGACCTGAATAATAACCAGGTATCAGTGTTATTATAAGCGTTAAGGCAGACAAATTATTTACAGCATCACTGTGATCACTAGCTTATGCTGTTATGTTGACATCACTGCGTTCTCGCGTCAAAGCTCGTTGAAGTTTATTATTTATTAATCTATATCAGTGGTTTTCAACCTTTTTTCAGTGAATTTTTTTTTAATTCAAGTATCCCCTAATCAGAGCAAAGCATTTTTGGTTGAAAAAAAAGAGATACCGAAGTAAAATCCAGCACTATGTCATCAGTTTCTAATTTATTAAATTGTATAACAGTGCAAAATATTCCTCATTTGTAGTGGTCTTTCTTGAACTAATTGGGAAAAAAAAGATATAAAATAACAAAAAACTTGTTGAAAAATAAACAAGTGATTCAATTATAAATAAATATTTCTACACATAGAAGTAATCATCAACTTAAAGTGCCCTCTTTGGGGATTGTAATAGAGATCCATCTGGATTCATCAACTTAATTCTAAACATTTCTTCACAAAGAAATAAATCTTTAACATCAATATTTAGGGAACATGTCCACAAAAATTAATCTAGCTGTCAACACTGAATATTGCATTGCTGTATTTTGTTCACAGTTTATGAACTTACATTCATATTTTGTTGAAATATTATTCAAGAAATATATTCATAAATGATTTTTGAATTGTTGCTATTTTTAGAATACTTTTGAAAAATCTCACGTACCCCTTGGCATACCTTCAAATACCCCCAGGGGTACGCGTATCCCCATTTGAGAACCACTGATCTAGATCATAGATGATCCCTCTCACGTGGATAGTAGGAGGATGAGGACGTAATCCGACAAGTTGGTACACTTTGACCACCAATTTAGACCCGGTAATGGCTAGAAAGACACGGAAAGTCGATTGGTTCCATTTTATTTGAGGGATGGAAGTCATTCTTCATCTTAAAAGGAAAAAAAATCAATCAGTCAGCATTCTAATGACAGCAGACATTGTGCAATAGGTGATGTCTTAATATGTTTGTTGGCGCTCATGAAGTCTGCGGTGAATAGTAATCAGTGAATTTGTCTAAGAAAAAAGCGAACTCTGTGATGTTTTTTTAGATAAATTATTGTAAATGTGCCTGATACTATATTACATATAAGTAGCTCGGTTGGTAGAGTGGCCGTGCCAGCAACTTGAGGGTTGCAGGTTCGATCCCCGCTTCCGTCATCCTAGTCACTGCTGTTCTGTCCTTGGGCAACACAATTTATCCACCTGCTCCCAGTGCCACCCACACTGGTTTAAATGTAACTTAGATATTGGGTTTTACTATGTAAAAACGCTTTGAGTCACAAGAGAAAAGAGCTATATAAATATAATTCACTTCTCTTCACTTACGTCATGTATATGAAATCTTAATGGAGGTATTTAGATGTTTTTAAGTGCTTTATAGACAGAATAGAGCGACTCCCTTAGGCTCTATTTTAAGCAGACATTTGATCATACTGTATGGATTTAATAATTAGAATGCTTAACAAAAAGAAAAACATATGTGTTTTTGTCTTACATAAGGATTGTGAATGGGAGGCAAAATGTATTTTTTAAAAAGTGCTGTTCTTCAATAATAATATATATTTTACAGTTAGTTTTATCCAGCACTTTATCCACATTTAGCACCGATTCGGGGGAATGACCGTGCTGCAGCATTTTTTTTTTTGTTCACTTCTGGAAAGGCACACACTTGTCTACAGTACGTTTTTAAGGTTTTTCAAATAGTTTTGTTAGAATTAGATTAATAAGCTAGTACGTTGAGTAGTGTGTTTGAAAGCTGAGTTATCGTTGTCATGCAAGTGAAAGCTGGTATTTGTTGTGTACAAAATGTGTATGAGGTATCAATGAAGCAGAGCAGATCGCAAATGTAAAACTTTGACTTCCATGTTCAGTGCAATGTGTTGGATAGAGAAGGGAACATGATGTTGTTTTGTAATGTTGTGTCTGTTTTTAAATAATTGTTACCACACTTAGTTGCGCCGAGCCAAGAGTCATCTTTTATTACTAAGCACTCGATCCTAAACTGACAGCTGCATGTACAGTAGAACCTTGAACGTCAAACATACAGCATTGGAGTTGCTGATTAAACCGTCATGAAAACCTTTACTTTGACAGTCATGTGGCTTTTTTATGTTTTTAATGGTTTAGTATTCAACTAGTTCTGTCCGGTATTACAAACCCCGTTTCCATATGAGTTGGTAAATTGTGTTAGATGTAAATATAAACGGAATACAATGATTTGCAAATCATTTTCAACCCATATTAAGTAGAATATGCTACAAAGACAACATATTTGATGTTCAAACTGATAAACATTTTTTTTTTTGTGCAAATAATCATTAACATTAGAATTTGATGCCAGCAACACGTGACAAAGAAGTTGGGAAAGGTGGCTATAAATACTGATAAAGTTGAGGAATGCTCATCAAACACTTATATGGAACATCCCACAGGTGTGCAGGCTAATTGGGAACAGGTGGGTGCCGTGATTGGGTATAAAAACAGCTTCCCAAAAAATGCTCAGTCTTTCACAAGAAAGGATGGGGCAAAGTACACCCCTTTGTCCACAACTGCGTGAGCAAATTGTCAAACAATTCAAGAACAACATTTCTCAAAGTGCAATTGCAAGACATTTTGGGATTTCAACATCTCCGGTCTGTGATAAAGAATTCCACTTTCAAAGCTTCAACAATTAGTTTCCTCAGTTCCCAAACATTTATTGAGTGTTGTTAAAAGAAAAGGTGGTGAACATGCCCTTTCCCAACTACTTTGACATGTGTTGCAGCCATGAAATTCTAAGTTAATTACTATTTGCAAAAAAAAAATAAAGTTTATGAGTTTGAACATCAAATATCTTGTCTTTGTACTGCATTCAATTGAATATGGGCTGAAAAGGATTTGCAAATCATTGTATTCCGTTTATATTTACATCTAACACAATTTCCCAACTCATGGAAACAGGGTTTGTACAATGTGTATTGTATTATGACAAAAAAATGCGTATTGTACTATAATATACAGTACTTCTCTATTGTATATGTCATAATTTTCGCCTCGATGTTGACTTCGTCCTGAGTCATGGAATATCACACCCAAGTTTTGGTATCAGATGGACTCAGCAAAATGGATTAACCAATTTAGATTCTGCTGAGAAAATCAACACAACCTCTCTTCCGGCAGATGACGGACCAAGTCATTTTATGAATAAACAGGAAAAAGGTGAAGTACGTGTGCGGCAAAAATCACGGTCCGGAATAAAAAGCTGGACATGGTCAGTTCCTTTACCTACCTCGGACGTTTTGTGAGCAGATCTGGTGGAGCAACTACAGACGTTCAGTGGACTGCCATATCTGGTCTTCCACCTCGATTGACGTACGAACCAAAACCCAGCTGTTCTAGCCGTTAAGAGTTGATATCTCGCTCAACGGTTGTAACGCAACTTTAATTTTTTTGAACAACAATGCCTGATCCAAGTACTCAGAGTAACATACATCAAACACTTTAGAGACTAACTACACTTTGTAAAACAAACTCTCAGACTCAATGTCTTTGTTGCAGAACATTGAATACGTTCTCCTGCTATTAGTCCATCCAACACCTTCACGGAACAACTCCAAAGGTCGAATGACCACCAAATCATCCAGACGGAATTACAGATCAATGGCCAGAACTGAGGAACTACACTGGTGTTGAATAGATTAGGTTACCATTTCCGGACTATAAAGTGCACTTAATATAAGCAGCAGTTTTTTGGACCAATTGTATATTGTACATAGGTTGGCTGCACACGTCTATAGGCTGTAACACGACAGATGGTCTACCAAAAAAGTAATTAAATGCTGTTTTCCGTTTCCTCCTCACCCTGCAGGCTTGTTTTCACTGTGACTTTGGTCTCAAGGAAAACTTGCCTCTAAGCTTGTGCCGTATGCCTCTTTTTTAACATGCAGCAATCAGACCTTACCAACCTGTTGGTGATCGTGGATTTGTGTTCCAAGCATCGGCTTGAATTCCCTTTCTAATAGCCAGGTCGATCGCCTTCAACTTGAATTGTGTGCATTTCGTCGATGAGGGTGAGTCCATAGCACGCTAAATGGCTAACTTAATGATTGTGTGGTGCGTTTGATTAAATGTGAAAAATTTAATTGGTCTGCCATGACCCGTCCCGATATGTCATTGGTCAGATGTGATGAGGCTGAATTTCTTGGCAGCATAAAGTTTGTGAACCTTGTAAAAAAAATTCCTTAACTAGCCACAGCATCGTTTCAACCATTCAAAGTGTGGGGAAAAAGTTGTGGCTTATAGTCCGGAAATTACAGTAGATCTAACCTTATTGATCCCTCGTGCGTGTGGAAAATTAAGGTTCCAGTAGCAGCAACGCCGTACGCCGTAAATAGGACACTAGTAATAGAGGCACAGCACGTAAGAAATAAAATAACAAAGTGCTAATGAGCTGCTTAAAATACAATACGAAATATGCATCGCGAAAGCAAAGTATGGTAATTACAAGTTTTAAAACAGCTCGGGAGGATCCAAATCCACTGACACGCGGGTGGGAGATGTGTCTCTTCGCATTAAGTTGGCGCCATAAAGAGGGGTTATGACTTTGACGTACGGGGTTCTACTGTATATCATGCGTTTACTGTATATGCACACATTTCTTCTTTCGGTTCAAACTACAACAATGCTGTTTTAGATTGAATCCGTTTGTGCCACACACACACACGCACACACACACACACACATCCCCTTTTCCTGTGTGCAATCATCACCCTCTACATGTCCATTAATGTCCAATCAGAGCCGAGCACCGGACTAATTATCATTTTGCAGCCTTTGGGTGAGGGTCGCTTTGTCACGTAACATTGGGAGCGGGGCCACATCATGTAAACAGTTCTTGGCATGCCACCACACACACACACACACACACACACACACACACACACACACGGTGCTATCTTTGTGATGTTCTAACCCGAATAAGGATAGAAAGTTATGTTTTGGCAAAAAAACAACAACAAAAAAATCTCTAGAATTGACTGTCGTATTGTTTATGCTTGCTCATATTTAAAGATACAAATAAACGAGCCAAAAAAAGCACACAAAAGGTGTCTCCTGACTTATTGTTCTCAAAGTGGAAGATTAGTGGTTGCAGGTGTCTTGTCAAAATTCCCTCTGTCCCATCTTTATTTTTGTGAGATCAAAAACTAATATCCACATGGAAGAGAACTTTCTTTCTATGCTTATGTAAGATTGCACCGCAATCGAGCATGAACTCTGGCATTCTTTGCCAGCTGCATGTTGCCTTCATGCCAGAACAATTGGCCACAATATATTACATCATGTCTCCAAGGCAGCGGTGTCCAAATGCAGAAACATTCAAGTATACATTATGTACATACAACATGAAAAATCAATGTACAGTGCTTAAAAGGAGTTATAAGACCACACATGTCCTGGTAATATTTTTGTAAATACCATATTTTCCAGGCCATAGGGTACACCAAGACTATAGGGTGCACTGCCGATGAGTGGTCAACATAACATGCAATGGTGGTTCTTTTGTCAAAATGTTGCATAGATTATGTTTTACAGATCATCTTCAAGCCGCTTTCTGACATTCGCTTCAGGATGTTTTGTGGGTGGTTTTATTTACGCGGTTAAACTTCGGCAGCGTCTTCTCCCCGTCATCTTTGTTGTAGCTGTGTAGCGTGCAAGGACGGGAGTGTAGGAAGTGTCAAAAGATGGCGCTGACTGTTTTAATGACATTCAGACTTGACTTAAATCAGTAACGAAACAGCATCACCTCATCCGGAAACAACAACACCAGAAATGTGCCCCATGTAAAACTGTCTGACAGGAACTCTAATAACTAAAGTTCTGTGGGTGAATAATGTAAACTCGCTACACCGGTTTGTTTTAGCGTTTTGATGGCGAGTTTACTGACAGATATATGTAAGAACTTTACAGTACTTTATATTAGAAATGGCAACAGCGGAGGATGAATGTCACAAAACAAGAAGATAGAGATAACAGAAGAAGCTTATCGACTACGGCGTCGTCGCAGATGCGAGCAGATTTTCAGGACTTATGCAGATCCCAAATACAGATCAGCTGGTAAAAGAAGGTAGGAAAAGATGCTTTTGCATAATTTTGCAAAACAAAATGCCGGGTAATATGTCTTACCTTATACACACACCATAATAATAGTCATATGTTTAATGCGCTGACAATCCTTCAAGCGGTGCGGCTTCATAGCTTACCAAAGTCGTTTTGAAAACATTTTGAGCGCCGTGTGTAATGTTCTATATTTTAAATGGAACATAGAAAATGCTGATGTTGTTTACTGGAGTCATATTGCCATCATAGTGCAAGCTACACTTTTCTCTTATGTTTGACTGCCATCTACTGGTCACATTTATCATTTCAAATAAAATAGGTTTGAGGTGGGTGAGCTCAACCAAACTTACTCCTTACAATAGGTGCACCGGGTTATAAGGCGCACTGTCAAGTTTTGAGAAGAAAACAACATTTTGAGTGGACCTTATAGTCCGGAAAAAACGGTATATGACGTGATGATGTCTTGGTTCTCACACGTCAGGCTTGCTCTAGAATTTGCTTTTCAAATAAAGAATGATGTCCCGGTTTTGGTAAACCAAACAACTCGGTTTTCCAGTGCATCTTTCTGAGTAGAATTGTGTGCCCAAAGACACCCACGCGTTGCTGACTCAGACGCTGTACATTGTATGCTAGCAAGAGCACTAGAGGTATCTTTGACTATGTATTTTTACAGTCTAATTTGAGCTGTTACACTATGATTACAAAACGTTTTTTTAATAAGTTAGTAATAAGTACACTAGAGGTGTTTTCTTTTTTTTACTGGTACAATCTGATTAGTTGTATTTTAATTACAAAAATTTATTTTTTGGATGTCAGCATGTATGCTTTATTTATTCTGGCAAAAGCACTGAAAACAGGAATACCTTATGGATAAACTAATCTCACTCGCAAGTTTTTTTTTAAAACTCCCAGATAAACAAAGTTGAGTTCAATGTCCGATTATTTAGAATAGAATAGAATGGAATATAGAATAGAATATATCTTTATTGTCATTGTACATTTGTACAATGAAATTGTATGCAAACTAATTCAGTACAAAATCATACATAAAACCATAAGAACATAGATAAATAGATAAAAGCACATACAATTCATAAAAATACCAAGCATACAGCTCTGCACAGTCATTATTGTTATCTTGTGTTCAGTGATACTATTGCTCTCGGGTAAAAAGTGTTTTTAAAACGGTTTGTCCGGCATTTTATTGTCCTGTATCTCTTGCCTGAGGGCATCAGTTCAAAAAGTTTATGTCCAGGGTGAGATGGGTCCTTTATGATGTTTTGGGCCTTTTTGAGGCACCTGGAACTGTACAGTTCATCTAGGGAGGGGAGAGAGCATCCAGTGATCTTCATGGCAGTTTTTATGACCCTCTGAAGTGCATTCCTCTCTGCCACCGTGCAGCTGGCATACCATACACACATGCAGTATGTCAGCACACTCTCTATTGAGCAGCGATAAAAGGACACAAGCAGTTTTTGAGACAGATTGTTCTTTTTGAGGAGTCACAGAAAGTAAAGTCTTTGCTGAGACCTTTTTGATTGTGACTGAGGTGTTCTTACTCCACGACAGGTCTTCCTTGATCTAGATTATTCCCAATTGAATAGTCCACTATTTTAAAGTGGCTCTACCTTTTTACATTGACTACGACTGCAAAATAATCGCAACGGAGTCAAGTGCAGAATCTGTGCATTTTGACCGAGTGGAGAAGTAAGCAGATGTATCTTGTACAAAAGTTGGTATTTATGGAGTATTTTATTGAAAAACACGTATTATAGTGCCCCGCTTGGGTTCTAATATCTTTTTAAAAATATGACCCTTTTATGCGCTGTACGTCAACACATACATGTTATGTTATGCTAACGTGTTGGTTGTTTTTTTTGTTTTTTTTAGAATGTGAAGCAGGTCATTAAAATCCATGCTGCAGGTCACCCCATTGCCTTTGCACCGCACTTTGGACACCGCTGTTGTAATATATTCCAGGAGTGTCTGCAAACTCATTTCAGACTTGGATGTCATGTGTTTGTCCAACTGTGACGTACGACTACTGAATGTTCACCAAGGAGAGGAGGAGGGGGGTGCTGTTTTTGTGCTTTCTCACGCTGTCCCAAAGCTGTCGTATGCTAATGAGTGACATTGTGATTCATTCAAAGGGGTGTGCTAAAACAACACCACTACGTACAACTCTGCCAGCCAATCCGTGATATTGGCTGGGTGCAGACCCTAAAGCAACACCTGTGGGGCTGCGCGCTGCCTGATCCCAGGTAACCCTCAAAGAGACACGTAGAAGACACAAGACTTGAACAAATGCCGCTCATTCTCATTCATGCCCATGGAGTTTGGATTGAAAATATATATTTTAAAAAAAATGGCCATCCACCTCGACCACACTTTACCACAGTCTTTGTATTTCTCTTCCATATGGACATCAGAGTGGTGGAATGAGGGGTGCTCGCATGTTAGCTTCCTGACATGATGGAACCCTCAGGTTTAACTGAATGCACCGTCAACCCATAAGAAGCCAATTCAAGTAAAAATCAATCAATCAATCAATCAATGTTTACTTATATAGTCCCGAATCACGAGTGTCTCAAAGGGATGCACAAGCCACAACGACATCCTTGGCTCAGATTCCACGTTAGGGCAAGACAAAACTCAACCCAATGGGATGACAATGAGAAACCTTGGAGGGGACCGCAGATGTGGGACCCCCCACCCTGGGGGACCGGTGCAATGGACATCGAATGGATCTAGCATAATATTGTGAGAGTCCAGTCCAAAACTGATGGCAGATAAACCCCATCCATCCATCCATCCATTTTCTACCGCCTTTTCTTTTTGGGGTCGCGGGGGGCGCTGGTGTCTATCTCAGCTACAATCGGGCAGAAGGCGGCGTACACCCTGGACAAGTCGCCACCTCATCGCAGGGCCAAAACAGATAGACAGACAACATTCACACTCACATTCACACACTAGGGCAAATTTAGTGTTGCCAATTAACCTACCCCCAGGTGCATGTCTTTGGAAGTGGGAGGAAGCCGGAGTAACCGGAGGGAACCCACGCAGTCACGTGGAGAACATGCAAACTCCACACAGAAAGATCTACATAACATGCAATGGTTTCACTGTGCTGCCCGTTGTGTAGCTTGATTAATAATAATTGATTGAAGAATTATAGTAAGAACAGTTACATTTTCATGCATTGTAATCATTAAACGGTTTTAAAATTAGCTTTGATATTTAAAAAAAAAACATTATTAATGTAGTTACTAGGGCTGCAAATCTTTGGGTGTCCCACGATTCGATTCAATATCGATTCTTGGGGTCACGATTCGATAATATATTGATTTTTTTCGATTCGATTCAATTCTCGATTCAAAAACGACATTTTTCCGATTCAAAATGATTCTGTATTCATTCAATACATAGGATTTCAGCAGGATCTACCCCAGTCTGCTGACATCTTAGCAGAGTAGTAGATTTAAAAAAAAAAAAGCTTTTATAATTGTAAAGGACAATGTTTTATCAACTGATTGCACAAATGTAAATTTGTTTTAACTATTAAACAAACCAAAAATATGACTTATTTTATCTTTGTAGAAACATTGGACACAGTGTGTTGTCAAGCTTATGAGATGCGATGCAAGTGTAAGCCACTGTGACACTATTGTTCTTTTTTTATTTTTATAAATGTCTAATGATAGATAGATAGTACTTTATTGATTCCTTCAGGAGAGTTCCTTCAGGAAAATTAAAATTCCAGCAGCAGTGTACAGAGTTGAGATCAATTTAAAAAAAACAAATAAAAAAAAAATACAAAAAAAAAAGTAAAAATGAAATAATGGGGGTTTAAAAGGAAACAAAATAGAGAAATATTACATAAAGAATAAAAACAATGGGAATAACAATATAACAGTAAAATAAGAATATAACAAGACAAAGTAGGCAGTAGTGACCATGTTATGAAAACGTATTGCACTGTTAATGTTTTTCATCCCCTGTCATCCTAATACCCTCCGTCCCCCGTCCCAGAGAGGAGTTGTACAGTCTAATGGCGTGTGGGACAAAGGAGTTCTTGAGTCTATTAGTCCTGCACTTGGGATGAAGCAGTCTAGCACTGAACAGGCTCCTCTGGCTACTGATAACGCTATGCAGAGGGTGACTGGCATCATCCAGGATGCTCACTAGTTTGTCCACAGTCCTCTTCTCTGCCACCGTCACCAGTGAGTCCAGTTTCATTCCGATTGTAGAACCGGCCCGCCTGATCAGTTTCTCAAGTCTGGAGCTGTCCTTCTTAGATGTACTGCCCCCCCAGCACACTACCATGTAGAACAGAACACTGGCAACCACAGACTGGTAGTACATCCACAGGAGTATAATGTCATTGATAATGTCAATGAGGGATTTTTAATCACTGCTATGCTGAAATTATAACTAATATTGACACTGTTGTTGATAATATTAATTTTTGTTTCACTACTTTTGGTTTGTTCTGTGTCGTGTTTGTGTCTCCTCTCAATTGCTCTGTTTATTGCAGTTCTGAGTGTTGCTGGGTCAAGTTTGGTTTTGGAATTGGATTGCATTGTTATGGTATTGCTGTGTAGTGGTTTGTTGGATTGATTAAAAAAAATAAAATTAAAAAATACAATAAAGTAATTAAAAAAAAAATCAATTTAAAAAAAATGAGAATCGATTCTGAATCACACGACATATTCGATTCGTTTCGTATTCAAATAGATTTTTTCCCACACCCCTAGAAGTTACTAATGTATATGTTAATTTATTTAGTTACTCATTTAGAAAATGGATGGATGGATTTAATTATTTATTTACTGCTTTAGAGATTGAGTACAAACAAATATGTGAGAAATTGCTCTAAAATGAAAAGGGGTATATTTAAATTAGCTCTGCTTCCTTCTACTCATTTTCAGACATGCTGTAATGAAAAATCGAAACCGTTATGAATCATATTGTAAATGTGTTCATGTCCGAAATAAACTAACACCATAACCTCAATCTGAGCTTGCCTGATACACTTTCATTTTTGTGAAGCCATATCCTGTTATCAATGTTGCTGCAGTAGAAGGGAAATGACAAAAAAATATATGGACCAGAAGCTTAAAATGTTCGGATATCCATATACAGTCATGGTCAAAAGTTTACAAACACTTGTAAAGAACATAATGTCATGGCTGTCTCGAGTGTCCAATTATTCTTACAACTCTTATTGTTATGATCCGCTTCCCGGATTATATATGGTTTTGGGTTTTGAGTCTTTTGTGTTTCTTGTTTATGGTTTGAGTCTTCCGATTCTGAGTTTGTGCACTTCCTTGTTTATCTTGTCTCCATGGTTTCTCATTTGTTCCACCTGCTATGGTTTTTGACGCACACCTGTTGGCAATTGTTTACGTTAGTATTTAAGACTGCATTCTACCTCAGTTCGTTCTTGGCTCTTGGTTTGCTACACGCAACAGTCACCTTTGTTTCTTCCTATATCTTGTTCCGTGCTAAGTTTTATCTTAGCTTCCCGTGCACTCGGCACGTTTGTTTTTGGACTTTGTCACAGTGGTAGCTATTCGCATTAGCTTTTCGTGCGTTCCGGCACGCCTTTACTTTGCTGTTTGTACAAGTGTTATTTTATTTTTCTATATTAAATCACGTCCCACCTGCTATTCTGCCTGTCTGGTCCCACTGGATCCTGAGATGAAACCTTCGCGCATCTCAATGTGTTCCAAATGTGACACTTATTTTTTTGGTGATAGAGTGATTGGATCATATACTTGTTTGTCACAAAAAAACATTAATGAAGTTTGGTTCTTCTATAAATTTATTATGGGTCTACTGAAAATGTGACCAAATCTGCTGGGTCAAAAGTATACATACAGCAACATACATTATCAATTTTAGTGATGTAGAAAACTTACAATCAAATCAAATTAGCTTCATGGCATGGCCTCTAAACGTCATGTGAGTGACGACACCTGTTGAGTTCTTTGAGCCCTTTTCAATAGTGTTCATGGGATGTAGTCATTAGACTTGGTTACAAATGTGACAAGGAACTCAGCACAGATCTGAAAAAACGAATCGTTGACTTTAAGTCAGGAAAGTCACTTGGAGCCATTTCAAAGCAGCTTAAGGTCCCAAGAGCAACTGTGCAGACAGTTGTTTGTAAGTATAAAGTGTCATGGCACAGTTTTGTCACTGCCACGATCAGGAAGAAAATACAAGCTATCACCTGCTGCTGAGAGAAAATTGGTCAGGATGATCAAGGGTCAACTGACAACCACCAAAAAGCAGGTCTGCAATGAATTGGAAGCTGCTGGAACACAGGTGTCAGTGTCCACAGTCAAGCGTGTTTTGCATCCTCGTAGACTGAGAGGTTGCCATGCAAGAAGGAAGCCCTTGCTCCAGAAGCAACACCTTAAGGCTTGTCTAAAGTTTGCTGCTGATCACATGGACAAAGATAAGACCATCTGGAGGAAAGTTGAGGCCTTTAATCCCAGTAACCGTCAAGCATGGTAGTGGTAGTATTATTCTCTGGGCCAGTTTTGCTGCCAATGAAACTTGTGCTTTACAGAAAGTAAATGGGACAATGAAAAACGAGGATTGCCTCCAAAATCTTTAGGGCAATCTAAAATAATCAGCTCGGAGGTTTGGTCTTGGGCGGAGTTGGGTGTTCCAAC
This sequence comes from Nerophis ophidion, assembly GCF_033978795.1. Taxonomy (NCBI): domain Eukaryota; kingdom Metazoa; phylum Chordata; class Actinopteri; order Syngnathiformes; family Syngnathidae; genus Nerophis; species Nerophis ophidion. The sequence continues at coordinate 44,745,531 of NC_084614.1, forward strand.
AGGGCAATGACCCCAAACACAAGTCAAAAGTGATAAAGGAATGGCTAAGTCAGGCTAGAATTAAGGTTTTAGAATGGCCTTCCCAAAGTCCTGACTTAAACCCCTTTGAGAACATGTGAACAATGCTGAAGAAACAAGTCCATGTCAATTTTGTCAAGAGGATTGGTCAAAAATTCAACCAGAAGCCTGCCAGAAGCCTGTGGATGGCTACCAAAAGCGCCTCATTGCAGTGCAGCTTGCCAAGAAACATGTCACCAAATATTGACATTGCTGTATGTATACTTTTGACCAAGTAGATTTGGTCACATTTTCAGTAGACCCATAATAAATTCATAAAAGAACCAAACTTCATGATTTTTTTTTGTGACCAACAAGTATGTGCTCCAATCATTCTATCACAAAAAAATAAGAGTTGTCGAAATTATTGGAAACGCAAGACAGCCATGACACTATGTTCTTTACAAGTGTATGTATACCCAATTTGAAGTTGTCAGTACCATCTTCTACTGGTAAAAAAAAAAAAAATGAATGTATTGCCATTCATTGAAGGGGTCATTTTTGAAATAATCTTACTTATACAATATTCATCGTATGTATGACAATACAATAGTCTCATGACAGTTTTTCCGAGCATTAGAGTTCGCATTTGAACACGTGTAAAATACTCTCATGGCTTTTTATGGGTTAACGGTATATAATTGCATGCTAAATAATCCACATGGGAAGAACTGAAGTCACGTATGATCTGATTTTTATTTTTATTTTTTTTACATACTCATGAAATCACGTCCAGACAGTGGATATAGAAAGTAAACAAACATTTTTGAGAAGACTAAAAGATGAAATAAAAAATACAGCTAATAAAATATAAACTGTGAAGATACATTTCACCTGGATGGAAAAATTTATAGATCCACTGACAGTGTAATAAACTTTTTTTTTAATATCTATATTACAGATCCAAAATGTGTTGAAAAGAAGTGTTGAGTCAATATTATTATGTTTTATATTGGTTCACCGATTTGAATTTATTATATATATAAATTCATATTTACATAATTCTTTGTTTCAATTTCAAACTGTACATATTATTAAAACAAATGTCAACTACACACAGTCAAACCTTATTTTTCGTAAGCAATATGCCCCAAAAATCCGACAGAAAAAACTAACCGTGGGAAAACTACATATATTTTTACTATAAGAAAACATGTCATTCCGATAAATGTATTCCAAACAACCAAATACATTTAGACTGAACACATTTTATGGATGTTACTGTTAGTAAACATATTCCACGGGAAAACAGTCAACAGTTTGTTACGTGCTTGATCGTACGATAAACCAGAGGGTAAACTAAACCAATGCATACATTTTCAGATAAAAAAAACAAACTACACGACAATTTGGGGGTTCAAAAACTGAGGTTTGACTGTATAAACAGTTTATAAATATTTAAAACTATTTTTATGTAAAAAAAAAAATAAGGTAGTTCTTTGTATATCCACTGTATTTTGTACAACTGTCAGTTTTTGACCTGTTGCCACAGTGTCAAATCTGTTTGCCAAGCATGACTGTTTTTTTGTTGGACCTGCAATCTGAGCTCAAGTGCACTTAAATCAAAAATCGATCAAATATATACAGTCATTTATCGAGTATGAGGTCAACGGGGGTGAGTACTTCAAGGCATGTTAGAGATCTTTGTACTTCAACATTCAAATATAACCTAAAGTGCTAATTGCAATCAGAAGTAGAGTTTTTATGTTGCACTGCATGGCATTGATACTTTCACTTTTAGAACACACCTCACCTTTACACCTGCTACATTTCAACATCAATCACATCAAACTTGTTTGATTGCTTTTTTATTCCTAAACCTGAAATTTAACTTCAGGGCTGCATATTAATATGTGTGTCATATATTTTGTAAACCAACCTATGTTGATATGTTAGTAAGTTCGATATATTTTAAGTAAAACACACACCTCTGTGTCAACTAATCAGTGATATGTATTATTACTATAAACTTGTTTTTGTTTTTCTTAAATTTTTTAAGTTCAAACTTTCTTCTCGTATTTATTTTTTTATTTTTTTTTATTTAATGCTACATTTTCCAATCATATTATCACTTTTATTTTGTAATATTCAAACGTCATTTTCGTAAAAAATATATATTTTTTATCCTCATATTATACATTTAATTTGAAATTGCGATGTTTTCTCTTTAATTTGATAACATTCCAACTTTATTATGGTAAAATTATGTTTTCTCTTCATGTTATTACTTTAAATCCGTAATATTCCAAGTTTGTTCTCGGAAAAACTGGGACTTTTTATTTTTTATATCGTGAATTTATTTTGTAATATTCCAAATGTAATCTCATAAGATTGCGACATTTTCTCATGGTATTATGACTTTTATTTTGTAAAATTCCAACTATAATATTGTAAATTTGCGATGTAACCTTACATTATGAATTTAATTTAGATAAAAAAAGTAAGAATAATATTCAAATTTAATTATATTAAAATTGTGACTTTTTCTCTTCATATTTAGACTTTAACTTTGTAATATTCCAACTTTATTCTGATAAAATTGTGACATTTTCTTTTGGTGTAGTAACTTTAATTTGGTAGTATTTCAACTTTATTCTCATAAAAATGCTAATTTTTCTCTTGGTATTATGACTTTAATTTTGTAATAATCCTGCTTTAATCTCATAAAACTGCTATATTTCCTCCTCATAATATGAATTGAATTTCCTAACATTCCAATTTCATTCTGGTAAGATTGTGACATTTTCTCTTCGTATTATGACTTTAAATTTTGTAATATTGCACATCTTTTTATACCATTTTTAATTTCTTATTATTCCAACTCTATTGTCGAAAAATGGTATTGTTTTTACTGTCTTTCTCCTTCTTGACACGATGTGCTGCCTCCTAGAGATGCTAAGGAAGAGCTTGTCCGACCTGGTCATCACCATCCCCAGGGTGCTGCTGGAGGAGAACCACAACCATTGCTGGACAGAACCAAACCTCGGAGAAGCAGTGGAGTTGTACGATTCGCCCTCGATTTAAACCAGACTGAGTAGAACTATCAACGCCACAGAAACTTAAGTATTTGCAATAATGCATGAAACGGTTTTTGGTTGCTGTTTGACTCCTGGCATTATTGAAGGTGCTACTGTACATCCTTTTTCTTCTTTCATGCACTGCATTTTAAAGCTGGACCCAAACAAAAAATAAAAAACAACAACCATGAAGTGCTAATAAAACATCAAAAGCAACCTGTATACAGTTTAAGTGTAAATAAAAGGCATCTATTGAAGTAGTGCATTTTTAATTTTGTAAATAAGTGATTAGAACGAGTGCTTGGCAAAACCAATGAATCATTCAAAATATATTTATATAGTCCTTAATCACAAGTGCCTCAAAGGGCTTCACAAACCTCAACAACATCCCGGGATCTTAATCCACATCTGGGCAAGGAAAACATCCAACCCCAAACTTTGGGGAGGAACAGCAGATGTGGGGATGTCGAGTGGGTTCAGTTCATAATGTGGGAGAGCAGCAGGGATCCGCCTGCATGTAGACAAGTCGGCAAGGCAGAGACTTCACCAACTGATGCATATAGGAGCGGTCCACTACGGGTCCGACTTGGAACAACTCGGGCCTACACTGTGGAAATAGATCCCTGACTACCTGATAACCTCTCTGAGCAGGAAAGCGGGACGGACCCGAAAAGAGAAACGGCAGATCAACTGGTGTAAAACAGAGTCTATTTAAAGGCTAAAATATAGCAATGAGTTTTAAGATGTGACTTAAATGCTTCTATTGAGGTAGCATCTGTAACAGTTACCATTCCTGAGTACTGGTGCCTGAATAGAAAATGCTCTATAGCCTGCAGACTTTTTTTTGGGCTCTGGGAATCACTAATATGCCGGAGATCTTAGAATGCAGATTTCTAGCCGGGACATAATGTACAATACAATCAGCAAGATAAGATAGAGCTACAGTAGACCGTTTAGTATTTTTGTACGTAAGTAATACAACCTCAAAGTCACATCCTAAGTGCACAGGAAGCCAGTGCAGGTGAGCCAGTATAGGCGTAATATGATCAAACGTTCTTGTTCTTGTAAAAAGTCTAGCCGCCGCATTTTGTACCAACTGTAATCTTTTAATGCTAGACATAGGGAGACCCGAAAATAATATGTTACAGTAATCGAGACGAGACGTAACAAACGCATGGATAATGATCTCAGTGTCGGTGGTGGACAAAATGTGACATATTTTAGCGTTATTACAGATATGAAAAAAGGCTGTTTTAGTAACACTCTTTATGTGTGGTTCAAACAAGAGAGTTGGGTAGAAGATAATGCTGACATTTGACAGACTCGCTTTGTATAATTGTTTTATTGTTGCAGGTTGATGTGGTTTTGTTAAATAAGTGCCGGTGTCTGGCAGGACCAATAATTAACATTTCCGCTTTCCTAGCTTTAAGATATAAACGTTTCTGGACATCTATCATTTAATTTCAATAAGACACACCTCCAGGTGACTACAATCCGGTGTGTTGGTCAGCCTTAGGGGCATGTAGAGTTGGGTGTCATCAGCATAACAGTGAAAGCTAACAACGTGTTAGCAGCAGCATAGAAGGGACTAAATGTGACATACCGATACCTGTTTTGATAAATTTTAATAGATTGTTATGATCGACAGTATCGAAAGCGGCGCTGAGATCAAGCAGCGGCAACATAGATGACGCATCAGTAGCCACAGTTAACTTTTGCGAGTGATGTCTCAGTAGAGTGGTTTTCCCTAAACCAGACTGAGAGGGTTTCACAAAGATAGTTAGACACTAAGTGTTCATTTAGCTGCTGTGCAACCGTTTTTCAAGAATTTTAGAGATAAAGGGGAGTTGCGACACTGGTCGGTAGTTTAGCAGGAGGTCATAATAGAGTTTAAGTCTTTTCAGCAGAGGATGAATAACAGCTGTTCTGAATGCTCAGGGAAAATAATACCAGAGGTTTGTGATGGATTAACTATCCTAATATTACAAACAGCTCCATCATTGAAAAAAGATAATTAACCCTAGGCAAGACCATCATTTTCACGGTAGAAACCCTTCCCATAAGTGAGATGAGCAGTGTCTTCTAACGTGCCCGATCATACTCAATTGATTTTAAGATTGGAGAGTAATTCAAGCCATTCAGATCTGACAAGGTGAAAGAAATATTGATACTCAGGTATTAAAAAGTTCCCTTTGTGCAGTGGAAACGATGAAGTGCTCTGAAAGTCAAAGTTAATAAGTGACAGAGTAGAGTTGGACCAGTTGATAGTGTAACCTGAAATAGAACTGAATTCATCAATGAGTGTGAAGTGAATTATATTTATATAGCGCTTTTTCTCTTGTGACTCAAAGCGCTTTACATAGTGAAACCCAATATCTAATTTTTACATTTAAACCAGTGTGGGTGGCACTGGGAGCAGGTGGGTAAAGTGTCTTGCCCAAGGACACAACGGCAGGGACTAGGATGGCGGAAGCGGGGATCGATCCTGCAACCCTCAAGTTGCTGGCACGGCCGCTCTACCAACCGAGCTATACCGTGATTGTCTCTTGAGGAGAAGAATGTGGATTTTGTAGGATAAGTAATATATAATCAGCATAAAGGTTAATTTTATGACTAACGGTTGCAGTATGGATTCCTTTAATACTTGCATGCTGTCGAATTGTGGTTGAAAGAGGTTCAATAAATATAGCAAACAGTGACGGAGAAAGTGGACAACCTTTCCTCGTGCCCCTCATAAGATGAAACCTTAGAGAGATTTGGCCATACTTGCCAACCCTACCGAATTTTTCGGCAGACTCCTGAAATTCAGCGCCTCTCCCGAAAACTTCCCGGGATAAATTTTCTCCTGAAAATCTCCCGCGGACCTGAGTGAGGACAGCCTGTTTTCGCGTCCGCTTTCCCACAATATAAACAGCGTTTCTGCTCAATGACGTTATAACTGTAGAATGATCGAGGGCGAGTTCTTGGTTTCTTATGTGGGTTTATTGTTAGGCAGTTTCATTAACGTCCTCCCAGCGCGGTAACAACAGACAACAAAAGCAGTCACGTTTTCGTCTACCGTAAAGCAGTTAATCTGCCGTAAACAGCAATGTTGTGACACTCTTAAACAGGACAATACTGGCATCTACTGTACATGCATATGTGACAATAACATCTACGGCTTTTAGAGAGTGCAGTGCACAACTGCGCACTCAACAAGGAGACGAAGATGGAAGATTCCAGACTCTAGTGCATTTGATGAAAGCACTTTTGTGCGTGCCACACAGCAATGCATCATCAGAGAGGGTGTTCATCATGGTTACAAAAATAGTGACAGAGAATAGAAAAAGGATGGACGATTCAACCCTTAACTCAACAATGAGTAGATGAGTGTTATGTGTGTGTATATGTGTAAATAAATGAACACTGAAATTCAAGTATTTTTTTTATATATATATATATTTATATATATATATATATATATATATAATGAAATAAATATATATATATATATATAGCTAGAATTCACTGAAAGTCAAGTATTTCTTATATAGACATATATATATATATATATATATATATATATATATATATATATATATATATATATATATACATATAAATGGTGAATTCTAGCTGTAAATATTTTCCTCCCCTCTTAACTACGCCCTGCCCCCAACCACGCTCCCCATCCCCCGCCCTCCACCTCCCAAAATCGGAGGTTTCAAAGTTGGCAAGTATGGATTTGGCTGTTCGTTCTAACCAAAGCTGTTGGAAAACTATATCGAACTTTGATATATGTTAAAAAATAAGTCTTCAAATCCACATTTTTGGAGAGTAGCTAGAAGGCAATTCCAAATCACTCAATCAAACACTTTTTCAGCATCTAATGAAACAAGAGCATCCATCCATCCATCCATTTTCTACCGCGTATTCCCTTTGGAGTCGCGGGGGGCACTGGCGCCTATCTCAGCTACAATCGTGCAGAAGGCGGTGAACACCTTGGACAAGTCGCCACCTCATTGCAGGGCCAACACAGATAGACAGACAACATTCACACTCACATTCACACACTAGGGCCAATTTAGTGTTGCCAATCAACCTATCCCCAGGTGCATGTCTTTGGAAGTGGGAGGAAGCCGGAGTACCCGGAGGGAACCCACGCAGTCACGGGGAGAACATGCAAACTCCACACAGAAAGATCCCGAGCCCGGGATTGAACCCTGACTACTCAGGACCTTCATATTGTGAGGCAGACGCACTAACCCCTCTGCCACCGTGAAACCCGAAACAAGAGCAGTTTTTAGATTATGAACAACAGACTAGTCTATCTGATTGAGTAGACGGCGAACATTGCTTGAACATTGTCTCCCTTTGATGAAACCTGTTTGATCAGGATGTACTTTTGTTGTCTCTAAATTTGGCCCCCGAATCAAAATAATTGCCCAGGTCTGGTCAATTTGCCTGAGCAGCTGGACAGGACATGTCTAAGAAATAAAAATGTTTGGACTTCAGCTTTGTCTTAAAGCGCTGAAGATTCCACATAAATCATAACAATTGGCAAAGAGGCAGCTTGTGTCCCGAAAAACTGGTAAGCGACAACACACAAAAAAATGATGATGCAATCTACTGAAATAAAAATAAGACAGCGGGAGGGAAAACACTCAGTAATAATAAACTTGAATAAGACATTCTGCTTGCTTCGGGGCGCCTGCAGGGTCCTCCTGCATGGGCTGGTGGGGCTCTGGGGCCTGTGTGTGGGCTTCCCGTTCCTCCTACTTACAGAACAGGAGGACTTTGAGGGATCATGATGAGGATGCCTCTACAGGGCTCCAGTCCCCCTGACTTGTCCACTGCTTGTCCATCTCTTAATTTGAACTGCATGTTAGACACTTAGGGTTTGGAGGAGCTTGGCATGGGAGGGACCCACCTTGCTCCTTATGTCCCCTCAATTTTAATCGCACCATTAGTCTCCATCCGCATACTTAGCTACCCCACAACTCACACTTCAAGAACTTACCTGTGGGACGGGGAGTTGGACCGTGCTTGGCGGTCTTGCTGCGGCCGACTTGAGTGGGGCTTTCTGGGGCTGGATCCGGCGTGCGCACATGGTGCTTTGGTTGGACTTCCTGTGTGGCTGGGGCTGTACTTTGGCGCCCTGCACTCACTGGGACACAAATATATTGTATATACCAACATACAGATGTATATCCTTACATAAATACATACGTATATACAAACCCCGTTTCTTTATGAGTTCGGAAATTGTGTTAGATGTAAATATAAACGGAATACAATGATTTGCAATTCCTTTACAACCCATATTCAATTGAATGTACTACAAAGACAAGATATTTGATGTTCAAACTCATAAACTTTTTTTTTTTTGCAAATAATAATTAACTTAGAATTTCATGGCTGCAACACGTGCCAAAGTAGTTGGGAAAGGGCATGTTCACCACTGTGTTATATCACCTTTTCTTTTAACAACACTCAAAAAACGTTTGGGAACTGAGGAAACCAATTGTTGAAGCTTTGAAAGTGGAATTCTTTCCCAATCTTGTTTTATGTTGAGCTTCAGTTGTTCAACAGTCCGGGGTCTCCGCTGTCGTATTTTACGCTTCATAATGCGCCACACAATTTCTATGGGATTAGGTCTGGACTGCAAGTTGGGCCAGGAAAGTACCCGCACTCTTTTTTTTACGAAGACACACTGTTGTAACACGTGCTAAATGTGGCTTGGCATTGTCTTTCTGAAATAAGCAGCGGCGTCCATGCAAAAGACGGCGCTTAGATGGCAGCATATGTTGTTCCAAAACCTGTATGTACCTTTCAGCATTAATGGTGCCTTCACAGATGTGTAAGTTACCCATGCCTTGGGTATTAATACACCCCCATACCATCAGAGATGATGGCTTTTGAACTTTACGTCGATAACAGTCCAGATTGTTCGCTTCCCCTTTTATCCGGATGACACGATGTCGAATATTTCCAAAAACAATTTAAAATTTGGACTCAACAGACCACAGAACACTTTTCAACTTTGCATCAGTCCATCTTAGATGATCTCGGGCCCAGAGAAGCTGGCAGCGTTTCTGGATGTTGTTGATAAACGGCTTTCGCTTTTGCACAGTAGAGCTTTGACTTGCACTTACAGATGTAGCGACAAACTGTATTTAGTGACAGTGATTTTCTGAAGTGTTCTTGAGCCCATGTGGTGATATCCTTTAGAGATTTATGTTTTTTTTTTATACAGTGCCGTCTCAGGGCTCGAAGCTCACGGTCATTCAACGTTGGTTTCTGGCCATGTCGCTTACGTGGAGGGATTTCTCCAGATTCTCTGAACCTTTTGATGATATTATGGACCGTAGATGTTGAAATCCCTAATTTTCTTGGAATTGCACTGTGAGAAACGTTGTTCTTAAATTGTTTGACTATTTGCTCACGCAGTTGTCTTTGTAGCATATTCAACTGAATTTGGGTTGAAAATGATTTGCAAATCATTGTATTCTGTTTATATTTACATCTAACACAATTTTCCAACTCATATGGAAACGGGGTTTGTAATAAAAGAATGGCTTCTGCTGTGGAGAACTGCGTCTGCTAGCTTGAGTGTCCCCTCTTCTCCCAGTGTGGCGAGTCAGAGTACTGCTGAGGCATTGAACTGCAAGTTGACAATGTATCGCCCCCTACCTTGAGGCAGAGGTACTTTCTGCCTCATGACCTGCCTTTTCCCAGTGGCAACAAGCATGCGCCCCCTCGTACGCACACGCCCAATACACACTGTGTGAGGCCGTGGAGGCACCGCCTGTGTCTGCCTCACTTCTCATCTGCTGCATTGTTTTGATCAGGAAACATGGAATTTCCGTGATTTTGACCATGAAAATTATAAAAATATACAGGAACCACACCAAAATCATATAGAAAGCATAAACCAAAAGAGAAATATTAAAACATAGTTTATTTTATCACTTTGTTTTGGAACATCTCAGCTAGTATATACACATATACTAGCTGTATATGTGTCACATACAGTTAGTATGTGACACATATACACATACTAGCTGTGTCCCAATTCAGGGTCTGCATCCTTGGGAAGACCCGGCCTATGCAGCCTCAGAAGGCTGAACCTTCAGAGGCACGTATTCGCTGTTGCTGCCAGTGCCGGTTCTTGTATTTGCCGTAATCGTCAAAAAGACCAGGGTTGAACAAAGGCGTGCAAAGCATCTTGGGATATGGGAGGCCACGAAGGGTAGTCGCGGGTCATCCTCTGAATGCAGGGACAAGGAGGGAGCATTTGTCGGCTGCATTTAGAGGAGCCTTCCAATTTAAAAGAATTGGGACAGCCTTCATGCAGCGTTGTGACATAAGCGGCCTTCAAATTCGCCCTTCGAAAGATGCGGACCCTGAATTGGGGGCACAGCTACTGTTCATGAACAAGAACGTATACATACAAACAGTCGGGGAAACTGGGTTGAAGCACGGCACACTGGTAAAGTGTAACCTACTTTTACCATAACAATGTATAAGGTTAATGGAGGCCACTCCTATTCCTCCTCCTTCTTATCTGCTTTCTTTGTCATTTAAGTTATCATTACATAATTGTATTGTTGCATTTGGATCGATGGTAATATTGATCATAGAAGTAATTATTATTATTCATAATCAATAGTGTCATTTACACTGGTATTTTTTTTTTGCTCCATTTATAGTGTAATAATGTTCATTACCATTTCTGGGTTATTGCTGTCTTCTTCACTTTGCTATAATTTTTGGTAGCAGGGGTCACCAACCTTTTTGAAACCAAGAGCTACTTCTTGGGTACTGATTAATGCGAAGGGCTACCAACCAGTTTGATACACACTTAAATAAATTGCCAGAAATAGCCAATTTGCTCAATTTAACTTTTTTTTAAAATTTTTTTTATTTATTTACCTTTAATAAATAAATCTATATATACGAAAAAAAATGGGTATTTCTGACTGTCATTCCGTCGTACATTTTTTTTCCTTTTACGGAAGGTTTTTTGTAGAGAATAAATGATGAAAAAAAACACTTAATTGAACGGTTTAAAAGAGGAGAAAACACGAAAAAAATGAAAATTACATTTTGAAACATAGTTTATCTTCAATTTCGACTCTTTAAAATTCAAAATTTAACCAAAAATATGAAGAGAAAAACTAGCTAATTCAAATCTTTTTGAAAAAATGAAAAATATAATTTATGGAACATCATTAGTCATTTTTCCTGATTAAAATTAATTTTAAAATTTTGATGATATATAACAAATTGGACCAAGCTATATTTTTAATAAAGACAAATCCTTATTTCTTCTAGATTTTCCAGAACAAAAATTTTAAAAGAAATTCAAAAGACTTTGAAATATGATTTATTTTTGATTCTACAGATTTTCTAGATTTGCCAGAATATTTTTATTTCATTTTAATCATAATATGTTTGAAGAAATATTTCACAAATATTCTTCGTCGAAAAAACAGAAAGTAAAATGAAAAATTAAATTAAAATGTATTTATTATTCTTTACAATGAAAACAATAAATTTACTTGAACATTGATTTAAATCGTCAGGAAAGAAGAGGAAGGAATTTAAAAGGTAAAAAGGTGTGTTTAAAAATCCTAAAATCATTTTTAAGGTTGTATTTTTTTTCTAAAACTGTCTTTCTGAAAGTTAAAAGAACCAAAGTAAAAAAACAAATGAATTTATTTAAACAAGTGAAGACCAAGTCTTTAAAATATATTCTTGGATTTTCAAATTCTATTCTAAAGCGAGACCAGCTTGCTAGTAAACAAATCCAATTTAATAAAGAAAGGCAGCTCACTGGTAAATTTTGCTATTTGAGCTATTTTTAGAACTGGCCAGCGGGCGACTCATTTGGTCCTTACGGGCTACCTGGTGCCCGCGGGCACTGCGTTGGTGACCCCTGGTATAGACAATATTTGCTGATGTTGTATTGTTGTTTGTTTTTTTGTCGTCTCTCTGTCTTATCCCTCTTTTGTCCCCACAATCTCCCCTCTGTTTTTCTTCTTCTTCTTTCCATCCTCTCTGCCAAACACTAAATATATCTATTTATTAAAGTCAAAAACAAATAAGGAAACCAGAGAAGTATCGCACACTTCTGTTTTGTCAAGAAATTCTGTACAGTAGATATGATATCTACATCAACAGTACGATTTGCTTCTTTGGCTGAACAGGACATGTTTAAAAAACAAAAACAACAACAAAAACCTGACAATAATTTTTTTTATTGTTCTTTTAAACGGTAGACGCCAACATTATCAAATCATTTTCAAGCCAATCCCACAAAACTTTCAAAACAGTAATCATGATTTCAGAAAACATGGAATGATGCTGGAAAAGAAATGGATTTGAACTGGAATGATATCGAGTAATCAACATTACTTAACTATGAGAATGAAGGAGGATTTTTAGTATGTGGAGGGAAACTTTTTTTTTAATTTGCAATTGATGCCACTGTAAAATATAGAAACAGTAATATACTGTATGTAGGATGCATTAATTTATATATGTACAGACATTATACCCAACGAAGTCAAGTAGTCTATTGCACTGCATTGTAGTTATTCCTGTTATCCACTAGATGGCAACAAAGACCAAAGAATGAAAACAACTTAAAATGGGCTCTAACTTTACAGTATAGACGGAATGATACAAAAGTAGTTAGAGTAAGTTCAAAACAATTATTAAAATCAAACAAATATAAGCCATAATAATTAAAAAAAAGTAATAAATAACTATTAAAAAAATTAAACAATTAAATATAATTACTAAATAGTATTGTAAATGAGTGAATACATACATACTGTGTAGTACAATGTTTGACTTTTCACTGCCATTACATTTGAGGGTTTTTTGTTCTGCATGCATTGATCAATTACTGACAAAATATAATTTAATTCAATGCAACCAACCCGCCGTTCAGTATTTTGTCAATTTTCATGACATATCCTGAATATGTTATTGAATGTAAAATGTACTTGATAACTTGAAGTCATAGAACACATTAAATCACATAAGCTTTTAACTAATTGACAAACCAAAAAGATCACATGGCCTACTGGTAGGGATAATGAATACTAATCCATCCATCCAACCAGTTTCTACTGGTTGTCCCTTTCATTTCAATCATTCACTAACGTTAAAGATATGTCCCTCCATCCATTTTCTACCGCTTATTCCCTTTTAAGGTCACGAGGGGCGCCGGAGCGTATCTCAGCTACAATCGGGCGGAAGGCGGGGTTCTCCCTGTTTAAAACATATTTTCACCGTATTTGTATTACTGTATTTTTCGGACTATAAGTCGCAGTTTTTTTCATAGTTTTTCATGACTTATACTCAGGAGCGACTTACGTGTGAAATCATTAACACATTACCATAAAATATCAAATAATATTATTTAGCTAATTCATGTAAGAGACTAGACATATAAGATTTCATGGGATTTAGCAATTAGGAGTGACAGATTGTTTGGTAAACGTATAGCATGTTCTATATGTTATAGTTATTTGAATGACTCTTACCATAATATGTTACGTTAACATACCAGGCACATTCTCAGTTGGTTATTTATGCGTCATATAACGTACACTTATTCAGCCTGTTGTTCACTATTCTTTATTTATTTTAAATTGCCTTTCAAATGTCTATTCTTGGTGTTGGGTTTTATCAAATACATTTCCCCTAAAAATGCGACTTATACTCCAGTGCGACTTACATATGTTTTTTTCCTACTTTATTATGCATTTTCGGAGCGACTTATAATCCGAAAAATACGGTACTCATTTTACCAACCATACTTAAGTTTTTTTTGTTTCCAAACAGGTAAGGTAAAAATCACACTGGAAATTGCGATGTATAATGGTCGTTGTATGCATGTTTGAAACAAAGTCAAACCATAAACCATAACACTTTATCTGTGTTCCTTGGTTTTTCACTCAGTCGTGTTACCTTCGCACATTACTGAATATACCACAGATCACATATTGCATAGGACGTTGCGTTGTTTGTATCCTCTGCAGGCCATGAGAAGAACAAAAGTAACTTAACTCATTTATATTTTGCCATCATATTTCAACTATTACCGTTTTTACATCTCAGCAAAGTCCTGTTACCTCAATATTTGTATAATATTATTGGTTTGTATAATGTTTGTTCTTGTTGAATCACTGTGATGTGCTAGTTAGCACAAATAGCATGCGGTTGTATTTAATATATTTCAAACTTTATGCTAAAAACTTACTCCTGTTACGTTCAGTCCTGTTACTTTACTGAGTCATTTTAGACTCAGGAACCTCAAGCACAGGAAATGGTATCAATCACATCCTCCACAGGCCATAACACCTAAAAAAAACCCTCACTTGTTCATTTTTGTTGTGGTGATATTTCAACTGACTGGGGGTTAAAATCTTAACACAGTCCTGTTACTTACATTATTTTTTGGGATGTTATTTATGATTAAAACCCCTTTTTCCATTATATCATAGTAACATGCTTCTGTGGCTATATTTCATTTATCTAAAATGGTTTGCCAAAAACTCACTCCTGTTATTTTCGGTCCTTTTAGTCTAATAAGTCACCTTCAGCTTAAAGACCTAGTACACAACAAGTTGTATCCGTCACATCCTTTACAAGCCAAAAATAAATTCTATAATTTATGTTTGCCGTGGTAATAATTCAAATATGACTGGGGTTTAAAATCACAGCAGAGTCCTGTTGTCTACAATATTTTTTTATGTTATTTGTTTATTTATTTTTTGTTGTATCACTTGATGTGCATATTTGCAGAAATGTGGCTTATTCATGTATTTGCTAATTATATGCAAAAAAACCTCACTTGTTTTACTTTCAGTTTGTCAAATTAGTCTACTTGAGGTTAGGAACCCTGTAAAAAAAAAAAAAATCAAAAACCAATTTTTGTCTGAGATAGACCCATACACATTTGGAGTACCATATTTTCCAGACTATAAGGTACACTTAAATCTCTTTTTTTCCTCAAAATTCGGCAGTGCGCCTTTTAACCCGGTGCGCCTAATGTACAGAATAATTCTGGTTTTGCTTACTGCCCTCGAATCAATTTTATTTGGTACACGGTGTAGTGATAAGTGTGACCAGTATTTGGCAGTCAAACACAAGAGACACATGTAGACAGCACTATGAGGACATTTTATATGTTCCATTGAAAATATAGAACATTACACACAGCACTGGTAAGCTATGAAGCCACACCGCTTGATGGAGTGTCGGCGCATTAAACATACAAATATTATTTTGGTGTGTAAGGTAAGACATATTATCTGGCATTTTGTTTCGCATTATTATGCAAAAGCAACTTTTCTTACCTTCTGGTACCTGCTGATCTGTATTTGGGATCTGCATAAATCCTGAAAAATTGCACGCGTCCGCCTTAGTAGTCAATGACGAACACCGTAGTCGATAAACAACGTATTTTTCTCTGTCTTCTTGTTATGTGACATTAATCCTCCGCTGTTGCCATTTCTAATATAAAGTAGTGTAAAGTTCTTACTTATATCCGTCAGTAAACTCGTCATGAAAGCGCTAAAACATACCGGTGTAGTGGGTATACATTATTCACCCAAGGAACTTTAGTTATTAGAGATTCAGACGTTTTTTCACGGGACACATTTCCGGCCTTGTTGTTGTTTCGGGATCAAGAGATGCTGCTCCATTATTGATTTAAGTCAAGTCTGAATGTCATTAAAACAGTTAGCTCCATCTTTTGACACTTCTTCCACTCCCGTCCTTGCACGCTACACCGCTACAACAAAGATGACGAGGCGAAGATGACCTCGAAGGTAAATAAGACCGCCCACAAAATGGCGCATTCTGAAGCGATGCTCAGAAAGCTACTTGAAAATGATCTATAAAACATAATCTATGCGACATTTAGACCAAAGAACCACCATCACATGTTATGTAGACCACAAGAAAGTGTTTTCAATTTGGAAAATAATTCTAATAATTTGACCTATACACGCCTTGTATATGAAACAAGACAGAAAATAGACCAATCATCGGAAGTGTGCCTTATAATGGTCTGGAAAATATGCTACTATTTTACACCATCGCATGTTATGTAGACCACAAGATAGTGTTTTAAATTTAGAAAAAAAAATAGGAAAAACATATTATGACTCCTTTAATGCGCCCTATAATCCGATGCGCCTTATATATGAAAAAAGATCGAAAATAGACCATTCATCGGCAGTGCGATTTATAATCCGGTGCATCCTATGGTCCGGAAAATATGCCAATATTTTACACCATCACATGTTATGTAGACCACAAGATAGTGTTTTAAATTTAGAAAAAAAAAATAGGAAAACATATTATGTCTCCTTTAATGCGCCCTATAATCCGATGCGCCTTATATATGAAAAAAAAACAAAAATAGACCATTCATGGGCAGTGCGCTTTATAATCCGGTGCGCCCTATGGTCCGGAAAATATGCTACTATTTTACACCATCACATGTTATGTAGACCACAAGATAGTGTTCGAAATTTAGAAAAAAAAATTAAGAAAAAAATATTATGACTCATTTAATGCGCCCTATAATCCCATGCGCTTTATATATAAAAAAGATCGAAAATAGACCATTCATGGGCAGTGCGCCCTATGGTCCAGAAAATATGCTACTAGTTTACACCATCACATGTTATGTAGACCACAAGATAGTGTTTGAAATTTAGAAAAAAAAATTCAGAAAAAATTATTGTCTCCTTTAATGCGCCCTATAATCCGATGCGCCTTATATATGATAACATATCAAAAATAGACCATTCATGGGCAGTGCGCTTTATAATCCGGTGTGCCCTATGGTCCGGAAAATATGCTACTATTTTACACCATCACATGTTATGTATACCACAAGATATTGTTTGAAATTTAGAAAAAAAAAATTTAAAAAAATATTGTGACTCCTTTTATGCGCCGTATAATCCGATGCGCTTTATATATGAAAAAAGATCGAAAATAGACCATTCATCGGCAGTGCGATTTGTAATCCGGTGCGTCCTATGGTCCGGGAAATATGCTACTGTTTTACACCATCACATGTTATGTAGACCACAAGATAGTGTTTTAAATTTAGAAAAAAAAATTAAGAAAAAAATATTATGACTCCTTTAATGCGCCCTATAATTCGATGCGCCTTATATATGAAAAAAGATCAAAACTAGACTGTGTAGTACAATTCATCGGCAGTGCACCTTGTAATACGGTGCGCCCTATGGTCTGGAAAATACGGTACACCAATATTAGATCATTGTATTTTATCACTTTTAGGGTTGACAATACAAAATAATACACCGATACAGGTTTTATTCATTATTTGGATATTCATATGAAAATTAGTCATACTTCAACTTACCATTAAATACACAAAAACAATGGTGACACATAAAAATGCCAAACAATTATAATACATAGGATTGATGCATAATTACATACAAATTACAAATACAAATTAAGATTTTAAAAAATGCCGTCATTATCAACTCTTGTTTAATCCTGCGTCTAAATTATAGGGACTTCTCACACTCACACACACACACACACACACACACGCACACACACCCTTGCAAGAGAGAGTTGTAAATTGATCAGCCTTACGAGCAGGGCTGTGATGCACGGTCAGCGCCTGTGCAGTCAGGGGACAGCGCTGCAGATCCCGTGTGGGAACCAGCCGACAGACAGTTAACCTTGACCACATGTTCCGACGCTACCACCAACCCTTTAATAACCACCCAGCGTAATGACTAACTTCTCTTTGGAAGGAATGTCCCAAGAACGTACGCCTCTGCCTCCAAGAAGGATTTTTTTTTTCTAGCTCGATGTAAATAATCCAGGAAAAACGCTCGTCTGCTCCCAATAAATGTTTCCAAAAACAAAGATTCATGTTTTCATGCAGGCTTTAAAGGCAGGTCGGGAATGTGTCATGACATCATCAGCGTGTTTCACAGAAGGCCATAAATCACAGCAAGAGGTTATATTAATGTAAAATTTTCGGTTAAATTAGAGACTGCAGGACTGTCACTGACCCAAACATTAGTGCGATGTTTTTGTCTCCATGGCAACCAGCTTACATTTATGACCTGACTGGAAAGAAAACATCTCATTAGTCACTCATCAGCTCATTCTGCAAAGGCTGACTGATACACGATTGGGTGCACTTTATCAGGGCTGGGACAAGAAGCGGATGTATGGACTGTCTGTAAACTTTATGCAGTGGTGCATATTTCATATTAGGACTATCAAACAATTACAATTTTGAATCATGATTAGTCGCATTGTAATTGTTAACTCAAAATTAAAGGCGATAATCGCAGATATAATTTTTCCTCATTAATAAGTCAACTCTAGACAGAAAACGTAAAAGTTTTAACACCACAAATGGACTACTAGCTTTTGTCAAGACTAGGACTATGGTGTGGAATGTTTTCCCGAGGTGCGAAGCGACTGGATCGGACATGGCGTGAAGGTAATGACATCTTTTAATTTTAACCCTCAAAAGTACTACAAAAACAAAGGGTATGAACAAAAACTCGCACAAAGACAGAACTATGGACATAAAACAAAACTGTCAGACCTGGACTTGGATTTGGTTGACTCCTTCGACGCAGAGGGATTACAGGACGAGCCAGGCGAGAATTCAGGTACATAATGTTTTAATTATACTCAAAATACAAAAAGGCAAAACAAAAAGCACGCTCGATGGCGGATAATAATCAATTCTAAAACTTAGAACAAAAACAGCACAATGGCAATACAATCTACAAAACAAACAAAAGATACTATCAAAAACATAATTTCAATCAAAAATTTACTGTGACAAAAAACGAGAGGCATAAACAGCAAGGTGCATGGCAGGGGATCAATGAGCAGCAAAGGTCGTAGAATATAATGATAGTTAATGTTCCCAGACTGATGGACAGAAAGAAAATTACTTAAGTAGTGGCTGTGATAATTAGGAACAGGTGCGGGACTGAGGGCATGGGCGTGACTAGGAGGGCAAGGTGAAAATCAATGAGTTGTCATGGTAACAAAAACAAACTAGGAAGTGAAAAAACGGAACAAGAGTCCAGAAAACAAAACAAAACATGATCAATCATAAAACCAGATTTACAGGCGTGACAAAAACTTGCAAACTATGGCCTGAATATAAAAAAAACTTACTTGGAACGAGAAAAAATCATGAAAAAGAGCAGCGTGAATCATCAGCATGAATAACAAGGGTGTGTGGAGGGTGATGTCGCCAGGCTGACTGCCTGGCAAATGCAGGCTTAAATGGTGATGTCATGATTGACAACAGGTGCATGAGTACAAATGAATCAAGTGCGTGACACGAGGACAGGTGAAAACTAATGGGTTGTCATGGAAACAAAGCAAAAAGTGAAAAAACAGGAACTGAAAAAATCCAAAAACCAAACAGAGCCTAGCCCAACCAAACATGATCACCAAGACATGACAGCTTTCATAAAAAGTGTTTTAAAAATTAAACACTTTTAAGCAGCTCAATACAAAAAGGGAAAAAGCAGTATAATGACAATTAAAATACTTCCTGCTGTATGTTGTTGTCTTTGTAGGAATACAACATTTGTATTCCTGCTTTAGGAGCACTTGCATTCAGAGGAGGAGCTACACATTCATGTTTAGAACTTCCCGTTTCACACAATAATGACACAATATGTTGATTGGTATGGTAAATGGGTTATACTTGTATAGCGCTTTTCTACATTCAAGGTACTCAAAGCGCTTTGACACTACTTCCCCATTCACTCATTCACACACACATTCACACACTGATGGCGGGAGCTCCCATGCAAGGCGCTAACCCCGATCCATCAGGAGCAAGGGTAAAGTATCTTACTCAAGGACACAACGGACGTGACGGAGGTTGGTACAAGGTGAGGATTGAACCAGGAACCCTCAGGTTGCTGGCACGGCCACTCTCCCAAACGTGCCACGCCGTCCCCCCGTTGTTACTATCATGCTTTGATTGTCAAAGATGTTTGGTAATATCTGTGATATTGCTGCCAGAATAAATGCTTCTGATATACCGTACATTACATGTTGTACAAGTTAATGGTATTCATATCATTGCATGAAAATGTTTTAACCTTCACATTTATTTAAAAAAAACAAATGTAATTGAGGACCCCCCCCCAGGACCCCATATTCCTCAACTGATGTACTAGCATTTATTTAGGTGCAAACATCACAGAATAACGGCTCGACGGTGGCAGAGGGGTTAGTGCGTCTGCCTCACAATACGAAGGTCCTGCAGTCCTGGGTTCAAATCCAGGCTCGGGATCTTTCTGTGTGGAGTTTGCATGTTCTCCCCGTGACTGCGTGGGTTCTCTCCGGGTACTCCGGCTTCCTCCCACTTCCAAAAACATGCACCTGGGGATAGGTTGATTGGCAACACTAAATTGGCCCTAGTGTGTGAATGTGAGTGTGAATGTTGTCTGTCTATCTGTGTTGGCCCTGCGATGAGGTGGCGACCTGTCCAGGGTGTACCCCGCCTTCCGCCCGATTGTAGCTGAGATAGGCACCAGCGACCCCAAAAGGGAATAAGTGGTAGAAAATGGATGGGATGGTATCACAGAATAACATTACAAACCATTTTTGACACAGCATGATCGTAATGTAAGACATTTTTTCCCTAATGTATACCAGATGTATCGCTATTTTATGAATCTGGAAAAGTGTGTGATTGGTTTGAGAAAAAGTATTGGCATATTTTGATGTTGGATGGACTGTTAGCAATAACAAAAAACAAAAAACAAGGCCCCTTTTGACTTCCTGCCTAACTGCCGTCTTTCATTTCTGCTTTTATGCCATCTTACTTGATAAAGCGGAAACATTAACAATCTAAATGTATTGTTATGTTATCTCAGTCCTTCTCAAATGTACTGTTTGTAGAGGTGTAAAGTAATAAGTTGGTAACATTTAAAAAGGGGTGCATAGTAATATATTTGTATTAGAGCTGTTAAAATGAACAAGTTAACTCATGTGATTAATCACAGAAAAATATTGCATTAATCACAAACACACTGAGATTAATCATGCAATTTATATTGACTGTACAATTATGATGTGCAGTCATGTTTTCTAATGATCGGAAGTCTTCAACTATACTAAGTATTTCAAAGTTTGGAATCTGCATGATATACTAGTTACTCCATCCATCCATCTATCTTCTTCCGTTTATCCGAGGTCGGGTCGCGGGGGCAGCAGCCTAAGCAGGGAAGCCGAGACTTCCCTCTCCCCATCCACTTCGTCCAGTTCTTCCCGGGGGATCCCGAGGCGTTCCCAGGCCAGCCGGGAGACATAGTCTTCCCAACGTGTCCTGGGTCTTCCCCGTGGCCTCCCTAAACACCTCCCTAGGGAGGCGTTGGGGTGGCATCCAGACCAGATGCCCAAACCACCTCATCTGGCTCCTCTCGATGTGGAGGAGCAGCGGCTTTACTTTGAACTCCTCCTGGATGGCAGAGCTTCTCACCCTATCTGTAGGGGAGAGCCGGCGGAAGAAACTCATTTCGGCCGCTTGTACCCGTGATCTTATTTTTTCGGTCATGACCCAAAGCTCATGACCATAGGTGAGGATGGGAACGTAGATTGACCGGTAAATTGAGAGCTTTGCCTTCCGGCTCAGCTCCTTCTTCACCACAACGGATCGATACAATGTCCGCATTGCTGAAGACGCCGCACCGATCCGCCTGTCGATCTCAGGATCCACTCTTCCCTCACTCGTGAACAAGACTCCGAGGTACTTAAACTCCTCCACTTGGGGCAGGGTCTCCTCCCCAACCCGGAGATGGCACTCCACCCTTTTCTGGGCGAGAACCATGGACTCGGACTTGCAGGTGCTGATTGTCATTCCGGTCGCTTCACACTCGACTGCAAACCGATCCAGTGAGAGCTGAAGATCCCGGCCAGAAGAAGCCATACTAGTTACTATGATCATCTAATTAGTTACTATGGTCAACTAATTAGTTACGTAGGTAATGTAAGTCACAGCAGAAATGTGGGTGGGGAGCGTTTACACAGAGTGTTTCCAGAGCCTGAAATGCGGGTGTCAGGGACAGATGTGGAAGGAGATTTTTAAAACACAGTTCTAAAGCTTAGTGATGTATCAGATATATCACATTGTGGGTGTTTTTTTTTTTACCCCTCGCTTTCATATTTCACTGTTTTTGTTGCATTTTTGTTGTGTTTCGCTTGCTTGTAACCTACTCAGTGGCCTAGTGGTTAGAGTGTCCGCCCGAATTGGGGGTTAAATCACCATAAATGATACCCGGGCGCGGCACCGCTGCTGCCCACTGCTCCTCTCACCTCCCAGGGGGTGATCAAGGGGATGGGTCAAATGCAGAGGAAAAATTTTACCACACCTAGTGTGTGTGTGACAATCATTGTTACTTACCCTTTAACTTGACATTCATATGTTGTTAATATTCAGTGTTTTATCCTTCATAGTAAATATCGTAAATCCAAAATATATTTTATAATATATTTATAATATTATACTCCAAAATACAGCCTGAAAAACTTTAGACAACTGTTATAAGGTTGTGTGCAAATACATGCCATGCATTCAAGTATTACGTTTGAAAAAACGCTCCTGGATGACATTCTGACTATAAAATTGCATTTATATACAAATAATGGGGTATTTTATTTTAAGAACAAGTTAACTGTGCAAGCGAAAAATCATCTTTGATTAATCCAAATTCCAAAAAGTGATTAATTAAATTAAATTAATTAATTATTTGACAACTGTAGTTTGTATACATTATGTACAGCTGCATAATATTGTGTTTGTTTACTTTATTTGCAGGTACATAGTAATACGTCTGTAAACTTTAAGTGCAGGTGCATAGAAATATATTAGTAAACTTTATGTACAGGTGCATTGTAATATGCGCATATACTTTATATACAGGTGCATAGCAATATGTTTGTAAACTTTATGTACAGGTGCATTGTAGTATGCACATATACTTTATGTACAGGTGAAAAGTAATATGATTGTAAACTTTAAGTACAGTACAGGTGCATAGTAATATGTATCTATAACTTATGTAAAGGTGCATAGTAATATGTATATAATTTATATATAGGTGCATGTTAATGTGTACAGCAGGGGTCACCAACGCGATGCCCGCGGGCACCAGGTAGCCCGTAAGGACCAGATGAGTAGCCCGCTGGCCTGTTCTAAAAATAACTCCATTTGCAGCACTTACCAGTGAGCTGCCTCTATTTTTTTAAATGTTATTTATTTACTAGCAAGCTGGTCTCGCTTTGCTCGACATTTTTAATTCTAAGAGAGACAAAACTCAAATAGAATTTGAAAATCCAAGAAATATTTTAAACACTTGGTCTTCACTAGTTTAAATAAATGAAATTCATTTTTTTACTTTGCTTCTTATAACTTTCAGAAAGCCAATTTTAGAGAAAAAATACAACCTTTAAAATGATTTTAGGATTTTTAAACACATATACCGTTTTACCTTTTATATTCCTTCCTCTTCTTTCCTGACAATTTAAATCAATGTTCAAGTACATTTTTTTTAATTGTAAAGAATAATAAATAGTTTTAATATAATTCTTCATTTTAGCTTCTGTTTTTTCGACGGAGAATATTTGTGAAATGTTTCTTCAAACTTATGATTAAAATTCCAAAAAATTATTCTGCCAAATCTATAAAATCTTTAGAATCAAATTTAAATCTTATTTCAAAGTCTTCTGAATTTCTTTTAAAATTTTTGATCTGGAGAATCTAGAAGAAATAATGATTTGTCTTTGTTAGAAATATAGCTTGGTCAGATTTGTTATATATTCTAACAAAATGCAGATTTGATATTAACCTATTCAAAACATGTCATCAAAATTCTAAAATTAATCTTAATCAGGAAAAATTACCAATGATGTTCCATAAATTATTTTTTTAACTTTTTTCAAAAAGATTTGAATTAGCTAGTTTTTCTCTTCATTTTTTCTTTTGAAATTAGAATTTTAAAGAGATAAACTATGTTTCAAAATCAAATTTTCACTTTTTCCTGTTTTCTCTTCTTTTAAACCGTTAAATTATTTGTTTTTTTTACCATTTATTCTCTACAAAAAAACCTTCCGTAAAAGGAAAAAAAAAATGTACGACGGAATGACAGACAAAAATACCCATTTTACATATATATATATATATATATATATATATATATGTATATATATATATATATATATATATATATGTATATGTATATATATATATATATATATAAAGTAAATTGAGCAAATTGGCTATTTCTGGCATTTTTTTTAAGTGTGTATCAAACTGGTAGCCCTTCGCATTATTCAGTACCCAAGAAGTAGCTCTTGGTTTCAAAAAGGTTGGTGACCCCTGGTGTACAGTATATGCTTTATGTATAGGTGCATAGTAATATGTGTGTAAACTTTAAGTACAGTACAGGTGCATAACACTATTTTGGTCAACTTTATGTACAGGTGCATAGTAATATGTTAGTAAACTTTATGCACAGATGCATTGTAATATGTGCATATACTTAACATACAGGTACATAGCAATATGTTTTCTAAACTTTAAGTACAGTACAGGTATATAGTAATATATTTGTAAACTTTAGTTACATGTGCATAGTAATATGAATGTCTATAATTTATATAAAGGTGCATAGTAATATGTATGTACTTTATATATAGGTGCATAGTAATATATGTCCATAATTTATGTAAAGGTGCATGGTAATATATGTCCATAATTTATATAAAGGTGCATAGTAATATGTATATACTTTATATATATTTGCATGTTAATGTGTTCGGTATATGCTTTATGTATAGGTGCAAAGTAATATGTTTGTTTACTTTAAGTACAGTACAGGTGAATAACACCATGTTGGTAAACTTTATGTACAGGTGCATAGTAATATGTTTTATAGTTTATGTACAGGTGCATCCAGCAGCAATTAAACTCCCACAAATGGAAATGACTGAGAAAACAAGATGATTGGCGTAAGGCAAATGAAACAACTGACATACATTGGAACAATAGAAATTGATCAGTTGGTTACGAAGCTGAGATAACAACAAACACCTTTGGGACCATTGGATTTTATTTGAGGCATAGAAATTCCTTGCAGAAGCAAAAAACATGCATTAACATACCAGCACAAAGCCAAGGTTAGTGAACCCGGACTTTACTCGCTTATTAGCCCTAACTACCTCTTTGCAAATATCCGTCCCGCTTTGGCACACAGACCTCTAATAAGAAGGAGCTAACAACCGGTCATTATGGGGGTTTGAGGAGGAGATTTACAAATCCTGGCTTCAGTGGATGTTGGACAAGCTTGAAAATGCTTATTCCATCAAGGGCAAGAAGGAGCCGCGTGATAAAATGCTGTGATTTATTCGCGGCGGCTGATAATTACTGGTGTCTCGTCAGCTGTCAAGAATGAACGGACGGAGAGTCAAAGTCTGTCGTCTTCTCCGTCTTTACAACACTGCAGTAAATCTTAACTGTTTGTAAAGCAATAAATCCACAGCATGCGGTAAAGGCTGCGCTCTCCTCGGAACTGAGGGGCATTAGTCGGACATTTCAAACTCTTATATTTTGAAGAGGTATGCGGGGGTTAATCAAAAGGTGTGGACATGAGTTCAACCTCAATGGATCATAGGGGAAAATAGAACTAACGCTGTCAAAAATGTTTCTTTTTTACTTGAATAATCAAAGTTTTGCATTTTAAATGATTGTGATTAATCCAAAAAATTACTTGTGTAAATAAATTATATGATCTTTAAAAAAGACCCCATTATTTTGACACAAACGCTATCGTCAGAATGTCATACAACATTTTTAAAACAATGTCTTACCTAAATGCACATGATGTATTTTGCTCAAAAACAGTGCTATGTAATGAACCCTTATTTTTATATTTTCTTAAGTAAATTTCACCACTTTCCGAAATATCCTTACTCATCTTTGCACTGATTTAAGCATTGACCAGATCACTAGGTCCAATTAGTCCCTTAATGGTTACTAAAGAATAGTTTTTAGTTGCTTTTAAAGCCGAGAAATATTTGTTTCATTCGGCATATAACCCCTTTTTTTTGCGATTCATTTTGAAAAGTCAAGTTAGACCTGATCGGGCAAAGATCAAGGCGGTGGTCAACTGGCTTACTCCCATATCAAGGAAGCACCTTCAAAAGTTCCTGGGATTCGCCAACTTCTACTGTTGTTTTATTCGTAATTTTAGTCGAGTCTTGGAACCGCTGACTAAACTGACATCCAATAAAGTCCTGTTTATCTGGACATCTGAGGTGAGTTCTGGTTTTGACTCTCAAGAAATGATTTACAGTACCTCAGTCCCTGTATTTGGTTACCCTGAACGTCCTCCACAATTTTTTGTTGAGGTGCATGTCTCTAACACGGGCGTGGGGGCCGTCCTTTCCCAGCGCTCTTCCATTGACCGGAGGCTGCACCTCTGCACTTTCTTCACATATCAATTGACCCCTGCAGAACGGAATTACGACATTGGCTTCTGACATCCTGGAAATTCAGGAATGAAAGTATTAGTTGGAGGGACGGATCTGCGTTTTGTCATTTACACGTACCATAAGAACTTGCCATACCCAAGAGACTAAACCCCCGCCAGGCCAGGTGGGCACTTTTCTGAACGCGGTTCAACTTTGCTATCATCTTCCGTCCTGGGTCATACCTCTACTCACCCCCACCTTTGGAGGAGACTTCTCCAAATCCATTTATTACCCGCTCCCATTGCTTTTAGAGTCCACAGTGGGACATTGATAGGCAGGTTATTGAAACGCTCAAGTCTGATCCATCTCCTGACGGCTTTACGCCAGGTTGCTTAGTTGTGTGTCCTTGTCTTCGCACCAGCGTACTTGACTGGGCGCATGGGACCAAATGCGCCTGTAGTCCGGGCATGATCCACACCATTTTCCTCCTCAACCAATGTTTCTGATGACGTACTTTTTGAGCGGACACTAAAGACTTTGTGGCGGCATGTGGGGTCTGTGCTTGGAACAAGGCATCCCACCAGACCCCAGCTGAACCTCCCGCCCATGGTCTCACATTGCTTTGGGCTCTGTCATGGGTTTACCTCTCTCCGAGGATAATGAGAACATTGTGGATTGGTTTTTGAAGATGGCCCACTCTGTAGCCCTTACCAAGCTGCCCTCTGCTATGGAGACTGCCCAACTAATAGTTCTCCATGGCAATGTTCCTTCAGTCCCAGTACGTAAGGCAGGGGCCAAGTTGACTAAGACGTTTGTTAGGACCCAACAGCTGGCCAAACGCTATTGCACGCCCACACCAAATTACCAGTTGGGACAGAAGGTATGGTTACCTTGCCGTGACTTGGCGCTAGCAACTAAGAAACTGCCTCCCAGATTTGTTCTGTTTCCTATCATCAAGTTCATCAACTGCTTTGCGGTTAAGCTCCCCCTCCCGAGATTCCGTTAAGTGCAATCTTGTCTTCCACGTGTCCCGCATTAAGCCTGTCACCCCCAGTCCACTTAGCCCTCCTGCGATATCTCGCCCTTCTCTAAGACTACATAGCTACATAGCCATAACAATAAAGACAGTTAAACTATTTTCTGTATTATATGAACATTGACATTGGTGTGTCGGCTCAGTAGTCCTGACAGGAACACATCACAGGTTAGAAATGATGTCACACAATGCCTCGCCAGAAGGGACGGCATGGCGCTGATGCTTGATGCTGAGTGCCAAGCAGGGAGGTAATGGGTCCCATTTTTATAGTCTCTGGTATGACTCGGCCGGGGTTTGAACTCCCAACCTATCGATCTCAGGGCGGACATTCTAACCACTAGACCACTGCGCTAACCCCTGTTCCATCGTGCTGCCCTCTACCATCTACCACTGATATCCTAAAAAATATTATCATATTATGGCCACTCTCACCCCCAGCATTAACTGCACTTGTTCACGACATTTTAACCATCGACTCTTTAGTGATTTTAATGGTGTTCTGAAGGAAATGATTCCAGTGTCTCTGTCTGCGTCTGCCTAAAGTACCACTTAAATGATAAATGGGTTACACTTGTATAGCGCTTTTCTACCTTCAAGGTACTCAAAGCGCTTTGACACTACTTCCACATTCACCAATTCACACACACATTCACACACTGATGGAGGGAGCTGCCATGCAAGGCGCTAACCAGCACCCATCAGGAGCAAGGGTGAAATGTCTTGCTCAGGACACAACGGACGTGACGAGGTTGGTACTAGGTGGGGATTGAACCAGGGACCCTTGGGTTGCGCACGGTCACTCTTCCACTGCGCTTAATTTGTTTTAATCACCCCCTTAAGTCTTCCAGCAGCTAAAAATGATAAAAAACTTAAAATACCTAAACACCTTTAAAATCTTGCTGAATAGAAAATATGTCTAATACTTTTTTTTTTTAACAGTTCATGTATGTTGACACAAATAAGAGTATTTTTTGTCCATCGTCTGTCTTTGCAGGGCGATCCCCTCCCACACAACCGTGTCAGTTTGCGCGTAGATTTCAGACGCACTACATAAAGATGCAAAATAGCCGCTGAACAGTTTCAGTCTTCATACATAAAAAATGGGTTGTACTTGAATAGCGCTTTTCTACATTCAAGGTACTCAAAGCGCTTTGACACTACTTCCACATTTACCCATTCACACACACAGTCACACACTGATGGAGGGAGCTGCCATACAAGGCGCTAACTAGCACCCATCAGGAGCAAGGGTGAAATGGCTTGCTCAAGGACACAACGGACGTGACGAGGTTGGTACTAGGTGGGGATTGAACCAGGGACCCTTGGGTTGCGCACGGCCACTCTTCCACTGCGCCACGCCGTCCCCAATCACATTGCGCATCCTGCTGAATTAATATATTTACATATTTTCCTCTCAGTATTGTGGCCGTTCTGATGATCTGCGTATAGTCTGCATATTCATTAAAAAAACACGCTAAATCGATTGTGTTTCTTTATTGTGTTCACTTAAGAGATGCGAACCCCTGCGCACGATTTTAGTAGATCAAATTTGTGTGTGCTATCAAGTTTGCACGAGTTTTAGCAAGTTAAAGTTAAAAGTTAAAGTCCCAACAATAATCACACACACACTAGGTGTGGTGAAATTATCATTTCGCATTTGACCCATGCTCACCACCTGGGAGGTGAGGGGAGTAGTGAGCAGCAGCGGTGGCCGCGCTCAGGAATCATTTTGGTGATTCAAACCAGACGAAAACCAGACAAGACTTCATCCAGGTCTGACAGGAACACTCACTGAATTTTCCCCAGGCTGAAGTTAAAAAAACGTCTGGATTCCGATATTTTTGCGTGCATAAAAATATATATTGTAGCTATTGCCCAGATGTTAAAAAAATCGTCGTTCAACCATCACTTTGTTAAGACAACGTCCACAGCCATCTCAGCGGCTAAGTGCCATATCACAGAACCTCACCCTTTGTTTCCTTCTTCTCACTACTCACGACACACAGAAGAATCATGGGTCTTATTCAGTGATGGGCAAGCTACTTGGAAAAAAGCTAAGCTACAAGTTACTCTCGATTAAATGTAGCTCGGCTATAGATGAAGCTATCCCCAGAGAACTGTAGCAAGCGACACGACAAGCTACACAGGAAAAGTAGGTTGCTACATCAAAGCCACATTTAACAGCATGTATATCTATAGGCCCACATGTGTAATATTAAAATTAATGTAACTGGGAGTGTACAAATGAGCCAATAAGGGTCCATTACTATTAACTATCTATCATTTAGCCGGGGACACCCTACAACTACCTCTAGGTTTCCCCGCACCCCACTGTGGTTTGCCTTTTATTTGGCCTACCCCTTTAATGGTAATCATTTTCTCTGCCCAGAGTAAAAATAAAACAGCATCTATGCATTTCTTGACAAAAAAAACAATGACTTGTGTGTTTGGTAATAGTTAGTCATGGTTATGTGCAGTAAAACTTTTCATGAACTCAACTCCCCTGAGAGTGTGAACCTAAATTTGTGTTGAACAACTTAGATGAAGAGAACAGATTTAGTTTGATGTTTTGGTTTGGTTTGAACAATTTAAGACGAAGGTTTTGGCCATTGTTTTCGCTACACACATACATTTGTCTAAGTACGGCCAAGGATACGCATTATTGTGGGTTTCCAGTGACGCGATTTTCATCGGAAAAATCTAATCTGCGAGAGAGAATCACTCTGGCATTTTCAAGTATGTTTTTTTTTTTTTTTAAAGGGGAACATTATCACAATTTCAGAAGGGTTAAAACCAATACAAATCAGTTCCCAGTGGCTTATTTTATTTTTCGGTAGTTTTTTTCAAAATTTCACCCATCAGGGAATATCCCGAAAAAAGGCTTCAAAGTGCCTGATTTTCACCATCGCTATATCTACCCGTCCATTTTCCTGTGACGTCACTGCGTGATGCTAATACAAACAAACATGGCGGATAGAACAGAAAGATATAGCGACATTAGCTCGGATTCAGACTCGGATTTCAGCGGTTTAAGCGATTCAACAGATTACGCATGTATTGAAACGGATCGTTGGAGTATGGGGGCAGGTAGCGAAAACAAAATTGAAGAAGAAACTGAAGCTATTGAGCCATATCAGAACGGACAGCGGCAACGAGGACAAATTCGGCGATCGCCTTCTAAACAACGATTGCATCTTTTGACCACTGGTGCAACTTGAACCCATCGATTGGTATGTGTTTGTTTGGCATTAAATGTGGGTGGAGGGAAAGGCTGGATTCAAATATGGCTACAAATGAGGACTAATGATGCAATATGTACGTACAGCTAGCCTAAATAGCATGTTAGCATCGATAAGCTTGCAGTCATGCCGTGACCAAATAAGTCTGATTAGTACATAAATCAATAACATTAACAAAACTCACCTTTGTGATTTCGTTGACTTTATCGTTTGAAATGCATCTGCTTTGAGTGTCGCAGGATATCCACATATCTCTGTGCCATCTCTGTCATAGCATCGCTATCGTCGGTAAAGCGTGCAGAACAAACAAGAGACTTTCGCATCTTTTGACCACAGTTGCAACTTGAATCCGTCGATTGGTATGTGTTTGTTTGGCATTAAATGTGGGTGGAGGGAAAGGCTGGATGCAAATATAGCTACAAATGAGGCATAACGATGCAATATGTACATACAGCTAGCCTAAATAGCATGTTAGCATCGATTAGCATGCCGTGACCATTGATATGTCTGATTAGCACACTCCACGTAAGACAAGTTGAATCCGTCTCTGTTCGTGTTGTTACACCCTCAGACAACTCACCAACATGGAATAATGTCTCCAAGGTACGGAAAACAGTCGAAAAAACGGAAATTAACTGAGCTGATTTGACTTGGTGTGTGTAATTTGTTTGAGAAAATGACGGATTGCTTCCTGTTGTGACGTCACGGGTGAAAGGTCATCGCTCTGACAGCGAACAATTGAAAGGCGGTTAAATCGCCAAATTCACCCTTTTTGAGTTCGGAAATCGGGTAAAAAAACATACTGTTTGGTCTTTTTTCTGCAACATCAAGGTATATATTGACGCTTACATAGGTCTGGTGATAATGTTCCCCTTTAAACGTCCCTTTGTCTTTGACCGCCTTGTTGTCATGTGACATGAGTTATGATTTTGGTTCCTGGTCTTATCTTGCCTCTAATTGGCCAGACTGTAATATTTCGCCCTAACCTTAGCCAATTGTCACTCTTCTTACGAACACCAAACAATGGTCATGGATTTTCTCTATATCTATGGATGTTCTCGTTCTCTGTATTTTTTTTTGGGGCCAGAATTCGCAGTCCAACTTGGAGCTTGGACCTTTAATGTAAGCTACCTAGCTACACGGGTCTAAAAATAGCTAGGTTACAGGAAAAGCTACTGACAACCTGCTAGGAAATGTAGTTAAGCTACATAGCTTAGCTTGTTACTGCCCATCACTGGTGCTGTTTGGCCATGTGCTCAAATGAAAAAAGCACACACACTCACACACAATTGTCTTTGCAAGCTCTTCTGACATGCCACAACTTTACAAGAACTAGTACTAAATACAACGTAATGACTTAAATTACATCAGTGTGATTATGGATTTGTATTCACATCTAGGCAGGAAGAAGAAGCTGTTAGAGCATGCATACACACACTATTATACAGAAATGATTCATTTTTTACCCCATTTTGTTATGTTACAGCCTTATTCCAAAATGGAATTAATTTATTTTTGTACAGATCACATCCAACAAAGACAGTATACAATTTATTGGTTTCCTTCCAGGATGTCTCTGTAAATTGCTGCATTCATCTTAGTCTAGTCAGGGAGGTGACCAAGAACCTGATGGTCACTCTGTCAGAGCTACAGCATTCCTCTGTGGAGGGAGGAAACTATCCAGAGGGACAACCATCTCTGCAGCAATCTACCAATCTGATCTCTATGGAAGCGTGGCCAGACAGAAGTTTCTTAGTAATAAAAACAAGTTTGTCAAAATGCACTTAAAAGACTCTCAGACCATGAGATACACAATTATATGGTCTGATGAGACAAAAAATTAAGGTTTTTGGTATGAATGCCAGGCATCATGTTTGGAGGAAACCAGGCACTGCTCATCACCAGGCAAATACCATTCCTACACTGAAGCATAGTGGTGGCAGCATCATGCTGTGGGGATGGTTTTCAGCAGCAAGGAGCTGGGAGACTATTTAGGATAGAGGGAGAGATGAATGCAGAAATGTACAGAGACATCCTGGAGGAAAACAAATGCTTCCCATCCAACCTGATGGAGCTTGAGAAGTGCTGCCCAAAGATATAGGTGTGCCAAGCTTGTGGTATCGTATTCAACAAGATTTGAGGCTGTAATTGCTGCCAATTTTAATACATTTTAAAAAATGTGAAAAATGCTTTTACAAAGCCATTATGGGTATTGTCCATAGAAATTCGGCATAAGGCTGTAACATAACAAAATGTGGAATAAGTGATGTGCTGTGAGTACTCTCCGGGTACACTGGACATTACTGTGGCATTGACTGGATTTAGCTGGCTTTTCCAAAATATTATCATTTCTCATGGATTTAAAGGATATTCAAAAGTTTTGGTGAAACTTTATGTTTCATAATTGTCACGCAGCCAAAAAAAAAAAAGGTATCATGACATTTTACACAGGGTGAACGTGGACGGGAGAATACGAATTTGAGAAATACTTCAGTGCAAACTGGAAAATGGCGTCCTCTCAGACTGTCGTAAAATAAAACACCTCAAGCAAGGACAAACACAAAAGCAAATATAAAAAAAAAAAAAAAAGATGTCAGGCTTGCGATTGAAAGTTTGGTCATGTTTGTGTTTTCCTTTGTTTGGTGTTTTAGTTCCTACCCAGCGCTCTTTTGTAGATTCTACTTCATGTTTTGTGTTTTGTGCTGCTGTGACTTTATTCCTGCCTCTTAACACTTTTTCCCCTTACCGGCTCTTTATTGGCAATCAGTGGACACACCTGTCCCTGATTGGTAATAAAGAGGGATTATAGTCCAGTGTCTCCTGCCTCTTGATTCTGAATCAATCAGCATTTTCTTTCATGTCTTAGTGATCACGTTTAGTTTGGCTAAGTTCTGTGGTTTTTGCACTTTTATCGGTTCCTGTTTTTTCACTCGCTGTTTTGCTTCCATGACAACCCATTAGTTTTCACCTGTCCTCATGTCACGCACCTGATTCACTTGGACTCATGCACCTGTTGTCAATCACCACAACACTTTTTAAGCCTGTAGTTGCCAGGCAGTTAGCTTAGCGACATCACCCTTTACACACCCTTGTTATTCATGCTGATTATCCATGCTGCACTTTTTCATGCTCGTTTCTTGTCACAGTAAGTGTTTTCGTTTTTTTGTCCATAGTTTTGCCTTTCTGCTAGTTTTTGTTTTCATAGCAAAGTTTTGTACCTCCGCTGTGAACGCCTTTTGTTTATACCCTTTGCTTTTGTAGTATTTTCAAGTTAATATTAAAAGATGTTGTTACCTTCACGTCGTGTCCGATCCAGTCGCTTTGCACCCTGGGAAAACAATCCACACCGTAGTCCCAATCATGACATCTTCGCATCTTTGCAATCACGCTGCAAGCAACGCTCACCAAAATGATAAAGCTAAGCTGACTGCCTGCCAACTTCAGGCTTAAAAAGTGTTGTGGTGATTGACAACAGGTGCATGAGTCCAAGTGAATCAGGTGCGTGACATGAGGACAGGTCAAAACTAATGGGTTGTCATGGAAGCAAAATAATAAACAAAAAAAAAATGTAATTTTCCTCCACACGATTGTTAAAAAAGTGCAATAGCACAAATATAGTTAAAAAAGAATATTTGTCCACATAAAACACATTCTCCTCTCTGAGCTGCCACCTTATCGTGGTACAGGAGTTTGCGTGTCCCAATGATCCTAGGAGCTATGTTGTCCTGGGGATTTATGCCCCCTGGTAGGGTCTCCCAAGGCAAACAGGTTCTAGGTGAGGGATCAGACAAAGAGCAGCTCGAAGACCTCTATGAAGAAGACAAAACATGGACCCAGATTTCCCTCGCCCGGACGCGG
Source organism: Nerophis ophidion (assembly GCF_033978795.1). Lineage (NCBI taxonomy): Eukaryota > Metazoa > Chordata > Actinopteri > Syngnathiformes > Syngnathidae > Nerophis > Nerophis ophidion. The sequence continues at coordinate 44,780,267 of NC_084614.1, forward strand.
GACACCGGGGCTCCCCTTTGGAGCCAGGCCCGGAGGTGGGGCACGATGGCGAGCGCCTGGTGGCCGGGCCTGTTCCCATGGGGCCCGGCCGGGCACAGCCCGAAGAGGCAACGTCGGTCACCCCTCCAATGGGCTCACCACCCATAGCAGGGGCCATAGAGGTCGGGCGCAATGTGAGCTGGGCGGCAGCCAAAGGCAGGGCACTTGGCGGTCCGATCCTTGGCTACAGAAGCTAGCTCTTGGGACATGGAATGTCACCTCATTGGGGGTGAAAGAGCCTAAGCTAGTGCTTGAAGTCGAGAAGTTCCGGCTGGATATAGTCAGACTCACTTCGACGCACAGCAAGGGCTCTGGAACCACTTCTCTCGAGAGGGACTGGACCCTCTTCCACTCTGGCGTTGCCGACAGTGAGAGGCGACGGGCTGGGGTGGCAATTCTGGTTGCCCCCCGGCTTAAAGCCTGCACGTTGGAGTTCAACCCAGTGGACGAAAGAGTAGCCTCCCTCTGCCTTCGGGTGGGGGGACGGGTCCTGACTGTTACGCACCAAACAGCAGTTCAGAGTACCTACCCTTTTTGGGTACACTCGAGGGAGTACTGGAAAGTGCTCCCCCGGGTGATTCCCTTGTCCTACTGGGGGACTTCAACGCTCATGTTGGCAACGACAGTGAAACCTGGAGAGAGGTGATTGGGAAGAATGGCCGCCCGGATCTAAACCCGAGTGGTGTTTTGTTATTGGACTTTTGTGCTCATCACAGTTTGTCCATTACAAACACCATGTTCAAACATAAGGGTGTCCATATGTTCACTTGGCACCAGGACACCCTAGGCCACAGTTCCATGATCGACTTTGTAGTTGTGTCATCGGATTTGCGGCCTTATGTTTTGGACACTCGGGTGAAGAGAGGGGCGGGGCTTTCTACCGATCACCACCTGGTGGTGAGTTGGCTGCAATGGTGGGGGAGGATGCCGGACAGACCTGGCAGGCCCAAACGCATTGTGAGGGTCTGCTGGGAACGTCTGGCAGAGTATCCTGTCGGAGAAAGTTTCAATTCCCACCTCCGGAAGAACTTCGAACATGTCACGAGGGAGGTGCTGGACATTGAGTCCGAGTGGACCATGTTCCGCACCTCTATTGTCGAGGCGGCTGATCGGAGCTGTGGCCGCAAGGTAGTTGGTGCCTGTCGGGGCGGCAATCCTAAGACCCCTTGGTGGACACCAGCGGTGAGGGATGCCGTCAAGCTGAAGAAAGAGTCCTATCGGGTCCTTTTGGCTCATAGGACTCCGGAAGCAGTGGACAGGTACCGACAGGCCAAGCGGTGTGCGGCTTCAGCGGTCGCTGAGGAAAAACTCGGACATGGGAGGGGTTCGGAGAAGCCATGGAAAACGACTTCTGGACGGCTTCGAAGCGATTCTGGACCACCGTCCGCCGCCTCAGGAAGGGGAAGCAGTGCACTATCAACACCGTGTATGGTGCGGATGGTGTTCTGCTGACCTCAACTGCGGATGTTGTGGATAGGTGGAAGGAATACTTCGATGACCTCCTCAATCCCACCAACACGTTTTCCTATGAGGAAGCAGTGCCTGGGAAATCTGTGGTGGACTCCTATTTCTGGGGCTGAGGTCGCTGAGGTAGTTAAAAAGCTCCTTGGTGGCAAGGCCCCGTGGGGTGGACAAGACCCGCCCGGAGTTCCTTAATGCTCTGGATGCTGTGGGGCTGTCTTGGTTGACAAGACTCTGCAGCATCGCGTGGACATCGGGGGCGCTACCTCTGGATTGGCAGACTGGGGTGGTGGTTCCTCTCTTTAAGAAGGGGGACCGGAGGGTGTGTTCCAACTATCGTGGGATCACACTCCTCAGCCTTCCCGGTAAGGTTTATTCAGGTGTACTGGAGAGGAGGCTACGCCGGATAGTCGAACCTCGGATTCATGAGGAACAGTGTGGTTTTCATCCTGGTCGTGGAACTGTGGACCAGCTCTATACTCTCGGCAGGGTTCTTGAGGGTGCATGAGAGTTTGCCCAACCAGTCTACATGTGCTTTGTGGACTTGGAGAAGGCATTCGACCGTGTCCCTCGGGAAGTCCTGTGGGGAGTGCTCAGAGAGTATGGGGTATCGGACTGTCTTATTGTGGCGGTCCGCTCCCTGTACGATCAGTGCCAGAGCTTGGTCCGCATTGCCGGCAGTAAGTCGAACACATTTCCAGTGAGGGTTGGACTCCGCCAAGGCTGTCCTTTGTCACCGATTCTGTTCATAACTTTTATGGACAGAATTTCTAGGCACAGTCAAGGCGTTGAGGGGTTCTGGTTTGGTGACTGCAGGATTAGGTCTCTGCTTTTTGCAGATGATGTGGTCCTGATGGCTTCATCTGACCGGGATCTTCAGCTCTCACTGGATCGGTTTGCACCCGAGTGTGAAGCGACCGGAATGAGAATCAATCAATCAATCAATCAATGTTTATTTATATAGTCCCAAATCACAAATGTCTCAAAGGACTGCACAAATCATTACGACTACAACATCCTCGGAAGAACCCACAAAAGGGCAAGGAAAACTCACACCCAGTGGGCAGGGAGAATTCACATCCAGTGGGACGCCAGTGACAATGCTGACTATGAGAAACCTTGGAGAGGACCTCAGATGTGGGCAACCCCCCCCCCCCCCCCCCTCTAGGGGACCGAAAGCAATGGATGTCGAGCGGGTCCAACATGATACTGTGAAAGTTCAATCCATAGTGGCTCCAACACAGCCGTGAGAGTTCAGTTCAAGCGGATCCAAGACAGCAGCGAGAGTCCCGTCCACAGGAAACCAACTCAAGCGGAGGCGGATCAGCAGCGTAGAGATGTCCCCAACCGATACAGGTGAGCGGTCCATCCTTGGTCCCGACGAGCTGTCCATCCTGGGTCTCGACTCTGGACAGCCAGTACTTCATCCATGGTCATTGGACCGGACCCCCTCCACAAGGGAGGGGGGGACATAGGAGAAAGAAAAGAAGCCGCAAATCAACTGGTCTAAAAAGGAGGTCTATTTAACGGCTAGAGTATACAGATGAGTTTTAAGGTGAGACTTAAATGCTTCTACTGAGGTAGCATCTCGAACTGTTACCGGGAGGGCATTTCAGAGTACTGGAGCCCGAACGGAAAACGCTCTATAGCCCGCAGACTTTTTTTGGGCTCTAGGAATCACTAATAAGCCGGAGTCTTTTGAACGCAGATTTCTTGCCGGGACATATGGTACAATACAATCGGCGAGATAGGCTGGAGCTAGACCGTTTAGTATTTTATACGTAAGTAGTAAAACCTTAAAGTCACATCTTAAGTGCACAGGAAGCCAGTGCAGGTGAGCCAGTACAGGCGTAATATGATCAAACTTTCTTGTTCTTGTCAAAAGTCTAGCAGCCGCATTTTGTACCAACTGTAATCTTTTAATGCTAGACATGGGGAGACCCGAAAATAATACGTTACAGTAGTCGAGGCGAGACGTAGCAAACACATGGATAATGATCTCGGCGTCTTTAGTGGAAAAAATGGAGCGAATTTTTGCGATATTACGGAGATGAAAGAAGGCCGTTTTAGTAACGCTTTTAATGTGTGACTCAAAGGAGAGAGTTGGGTCGAAGATAATACCCAGATTTTTTACCGAGTCACCTTGTATTATTATTTGGTTGTCAAATGTTAAAGTTGTATTATTAAATAGAGGTTGGTGTCTAGCATCAGCATTTCCGTTTTTTTGGCGTTGAGTTGTAAAAAGTTAGCGGACATCCATTGTTTAATTTCATTAAGACACGCTTCCAACTGACTACAGTCCGGCGTGTTGGTCAGCTTTAGTTGCATGTAGAGTTGGGTGTCATCAGCATAGCAGTGAAAGCTAATACCGTATTTGCGTATGACGTCACCCAGCGGCAGCATGTAGATGCTGAAGAGCACAGGGCAAAGGACCGAACCCTGGGGAACTCCACACGTTACCTTAACATAGTCCGAGGTCACATTGTTATGGGAGACGCACTGCATCCTATCAGTAAGATAAGAGTTCAACCAAGACAGGGCTAAGTCTGACATACCAATTCGTGTTTTGATACGCTCTAGTAAAATATTATGATCGACGGTATCGAAAGCAGCGCTAAGATCGAGGAGCAGCAACATAGATGACGCATCAGAGTCCATCGTTAGCAATAGATCATTAGTCAGTTTTGCGAGGGCTGTCTCAGTCGAGTGATTTGCCCTGAAACCGGATTGAAAGGTTTCACATAGATTGTTAAACGCTAAGTGTTCATTTAGCTGCTCTGCAACAATTTTTTCAAGGATTTTCGAAATAAAGGGAAAGTGAGACACCGGTCGGTAGTTTACCATGAGGTCAGGATCGAGGTTAAGTCTTTTAAGGAGAGGATGAATAACCGCTTTTTTGAATGCTAGGGGAACAGTGCCCAAGGAAAGTGATAAGTTTATAATATTTAGCACTGATGGACCTAATAATACAAAAAGCTCCTTGATAAGTTTCCCAGGAAGTGAGTCAAGTAAACATGTTGTTTGTTTTATTCCATTTACACGTTGTAACAATTCTTCTAATGTTATTTCATCAAAACGAGAGAAACTATTTTGGATATTTGCAGTATCCGCCGTATATACAGTTGTATCTGTGTTACTATAAACCAGTTGTAGCTGGGACGCATTGTCTTTAATCTCCTTTCTAATAAGTTCAATTTTCTTCTTCAAGAACTTCATAAAGTCATCTGCCTAATGGGTGGAGCTACTGAAAGGAGTCCCTTGTTGGGTTAGCGATGCTACTGTACTAAACAAACATTTTGGATCGTTTTTATTAATGCGGATGAGATTTGAGTAATAATTAGTTTTAGCTAAGGTAAGCATGCGTTTATAAGTTATTAAACCATCACTCCATGCTTGACGGTGCCCCTCAAGTTTAGTCGTGCGCCATTTGCGTTCCAGCTTTCTACATAATAATTTCTGAGCTCTAGTTTCTTCAGTAAACCATGGCGTACGCCTTTTTGGAGCCTTTTTTAACTTCAGCGGTGCTATACTATCAATGGTTTCGCGCAGGGCGTTGTTAAAGTTGTTAGTGAGGTTATCAATAGAGCCCACATACTTTGGGAATGGTGCCATTACCGAGGACAGTAGGCCAGCAAGAGTCGTCATTGTGGCAGCATTAATGTTGCGGCTGCTATAGCAGTTATTATTATTATTAGCTTGCTGAACATGAGTTTGAACTTCGAATTTTATAAGGTAATGAGCGGACATTACTTTAATATACGGGAGTATCATAACTTTGGAAACGGTGATACCTCTGACAAGCACTAGATCTATCGTATTACCGCTGCGATCAGCAACAAACTCTGAGAATTCACTAATAAAGTCCGAATAGGGCCCTGGGGGGCGGTAGATAACGGCCAGGCACAGAGGCAGAGGTGTGGCAGACTTCATAGAAAGCACCTCAAACGATTTATATATTATTTAAGTTAGGACTAAAGTTAAAGTTTTCGTTGTATATTAGTGTGACCCCCCCTCCCCTTTTAAGGGGACGGCAATATGCGCATTAGTATAGTTAGGAGGGGATGCCTCATTTATCGCAAAAAAGTCGTCTGGTTTAAGCCAGGTTTCGCTAAGACCGATGACGTTAAGGTTGTTGTCTCTAATGACCTCACTAACTAATAATGTTTTGGGAGACAAAGATCTAATGTTTAGAAAGCCCATATTATAGGTAATGGGCTGTTTTAAGGAGGTGTTGATAAAATTATCCGTAGTAGCAATATTAATAATGTTGCGTTTATTATGCGCAGTGTACTTAAAATAATTACGACCATATCTAGGAATTGATATGACGGGAATTTTCAGATTGTCTAGTTGGCGCTGCGATAAACTGAACGCATCATAATTTGCCACCTCAGTAGAACGCATGTCTAACTCTGACGTAGTCATAGTCATAGCAGAAAAAACATTTTGTGAGTTGTGTATTATTCTACGAAAATTGCTATGTGTACAGGTATCATCCAGCCTGGCGCTGGCTAGTTCTAACTTAACTGACTCCATACCCAGGCTAGCAGGCTCTGTAATTGCCTGTGACCAGGCTTTCTCTAGTGCAGTTAGTCAAATGTGGCTCAATGCGGAATCTATGTTCCGAGACAAGAGGATAGCACCTTCCTGGTTAGGGTGAAGGCCGTCTCTCCTCAGCAAGCCAGGTTTGCCGCAGAAAGAGGGCCAATTATCAATAAACGTAAATCCCTGTTGTCTACAGAAGCTATCCAGCCACTTGTTAAGAGAGACTAATCTGCTATATCTCTCATCATTGCCTCTCCCAGGCAGGGGGCCAGAGAAAAATACTCGATGCCTGGACATCTTTCTGGCGAGATTACAAGCCCTGGCTATGTTTCTCTTTGTAATCTCTGATTGTCTCATCCTAACGTCATTGGAGCTAACGTTTATTACTATATTCGCATAACTAGTGGTGCGGTTAGCCTGTCGTACGTGTTTACTAGACCTGTTGCGAGTTAGCTCCCTAAGATTAGCACCTCCAAGTCCGAGTCCAGGGTTCTCGCCCGGAAAAGGGTGGAATGCCATCTCCGGGTTGGGGAGGAGACCCTGCCCCAAGTGGAGGAGTTCAAGTACCTTGGAGTCTTGTTCACGAGTGGGGGAAGAGTGGATCGTGAGATCGACAGGCGGATCGGTGCGGCGTCTTCAGTAATGTCGACGTTGTATCGATCCGTTGTGGTGAAGAAGGAGCTGAGCCGGAAGGCAAAGCTCTCAATTTACCGGTCGATCTACGTTCCCATCCTCACCTATGGTCATGAGCTTTGGGTCATGACCGAAAGGATAAGATCACGGGTACAAGCAGCCGAAATGAGTTTCCTCCGCCGTGTGGCGGGGCTCTCCCTTAGAGATAGGGTGAGAAGCTCTGCCATCCGGGAGGAGCTCAAAGTAAAGCCGCTGCTCCTTCACATCGAGAGGACCCAGATGAGGTGGTTCGGGCATCTGGTCAGGATGCCACCCGAACGCCTCCTTAGGGAGGTGTTTGGGGCACGTCCAACCGGTAGGAGGCCACGGGGAAGACCCAGGACACGTTGGGAAGACTATGTCTCCCGGCTGGCCTGGGAACGCCTCGGGATCCCCCGGGAAGAGCAAGACGAAGTGGCTGGGGAAAGGGAAGTCTGGGTTTCCCTGCTTAGGCTATTGCCCTCGCGACCCGACCTCGGATAAGCGGAAGAAGATGGATGGATGGATGGATAAAACACATTCACGGGATTTCATGCTTATTTTGTCTAAAGTAAAAAAATAAAAAAGCAACCACTGATGACTGGCACACCTTTGTATCTTTAAACCAAGCGCTCCAAACACACTTGCAGTAAGTCCAGTAGACACAATTTATTTTTTATTTGAATAGTGTGTGGGAGTGTCAGTTCAGTTGTGTGCCTAAAAAAAAGTACTGAATCCGGCACCCATCTAGAACTATGGGTGCCCTTATTTAATGACACATGCCCCCTAAAATGTCGGTGTACATGCCTGGATTTGTTTAATTCCAGGCTTCTTGCTCCTCGCCTGTGTTAGCATTCAAGTTTTGGTTTGTACATTTCTTTGTTCCTTTGTTGTTACTTTGTTTAGCCTTGCACACGCTCAGAAGTGGAATCCGAGCCGAGGATGTCGTGGCTTGTGCAGCCCTTTGAGACACTTGTGATGAAGGACTAAATAAATAAAAACCTTGACTTTTTGTTGCTACTTTTCTTCCCTGTTGCAGTCTTTTAAAATTTTATCTACACTTTTTTTTTAATATTTTTGTATGTGCACACTCGAAGCTTTGAACTCCACCTTTTGTTGCTTACCAAGGTTTGTGCTTCGTTTTTTGATGGTACTTATTTGACCGTTTGAAGAATAAATCCTCATATTTGTTTGCTAACTCAGCCTAGTACTGCACTTGTCTGCATCCTTGTACATTCATAAAAAGAATGAATAGAAAATGTATTTATTTATTTATTTTAATCGAAGTTATTTTTACATACTGGATAAATACAACATTTTGCAGTTTTTATTTTGTATTTAAATACATCTTTAGTTATTTACACAGAGGTTTTATGTTTTGCAGTTTGTTCCTTACAAAACAGTGACCTTGGAAATTCTGCTACACAGTTCCAACAGATTAATACATTTTGTGCTTTACTTATTTAAAAAAAAAAAATGGGAGCCAGTTATTGAGACAAATGAGCTCTTATCACACCTCAGATTACAAAACAATCTTAAAAGATAACCTTAAGAGACATGAGAAAATCGGGCGTTTGCTGTCTTTGGTTGGAAGGAAGAACATTGGGACAAAGCTCAGTGCAATTCTGATCCCAATTTGAAATCGGCCAATACCAACCACATGTATTAACTTTAATTTTCCACAATTTATTCATGCTGCTACTGACAATGTAAAATAACAGCACCAGTTTTAGACTATTTCCTTATTCACTTTTATTACTATATACATTGTTTTTCAGCAAAAAAAAAAGTCAATAGTACGCAATGACTAATAGTACGTGTAAGACGTCTTGCATTAATGGAAAAATTGACAATAAAGAATTTGTGAAGAATTGAAATGTATAGTGGGCTTCACGGTGGCAGAGGGGTTAGTGCGTCTGCCTCACAATACGAAGGTCCTGAGTAGTCAGGGTTCAATCCCGGGCTCGGGATCGTTCTGTGTGGAGTTTGAATGTTCTCCCCGTGAATCCGTGGGTTCCCTCCGGGTACTCCGGCTTCCTCCCACTTCCAAAGACATGCACCTGGGGATAGGTTGATTGGCAACACTAAATTGGCCCTAGTGTGTGAATGTGAGTGTGAATGTTGTCTGTCTATCTGTGTTGGCCCTGTGATGAGGTGGCGACTTGTCCAGGGTGTACCCCGCCTTCTGCCCGATTGTAGCTGAGATAGGTGCCAGCGCCCCCCGTGACTCCAAAAGGGAATAAGCGGTAAAAAATGGATGGATGGATGGATGGAAATGTATAGTTCAATTGATGCAAGAGACGATCATTAACTTAGGGGAGAAGCTCCACAGATACACAGTTAGCTGCTCAGCCGCCTCTGTGGAATTTTTGTGGAAAATGGGAATGTACCACCAAGTTCCTATCAATGCTCGATGCCTAACCAGAATTTCTGTAGATTACCGTTTTTTAAATATCTGTTCTGCCACAATTTAAGAATTCGGTAACATTTAAAAATTACAGATTTGACATTTTTTTTGGTTTAAATGCCCATCCCTTCCAAGACTAAAGTTGTTTTTTTGCCGGTATTTGGTTCAATTTCAATTTAATTCACCAAAACAAGTCATTATCAAACAATGCTAAGCCCTACAGTCTATCAGCAGCCTGAATGTTTAAAAATGGAACCACGTTCACGAGCAACACGTCCAGGAAGACAGATAGCCTCAGCCAGCAGCAATTGCAGGTTCTAATTGTAAAGTATTTGGCTTTGTTTTTTTCCTTCTTGCTTTGAAGTGGAGGCTTTGCTCTGCTCTTGTCCTGAGGTGCTGCCCAAGCTTGATTTATGAGGATGGTTTCCAGGGAAGCTACTCTAAATTACATGGCCCTTAAACCTGAGCTGAGAGAGACGGAGAGAAAGATAGAGTGGAGAATCGCCACTCCTGAGACCCCTAATTGTAAAACAAATCTAACCTGGGGTAGATAAGAAGGTTCTCAGACCTGAGAAAATAGGAAAAGTGTTGAAAAGACAACTGAGCAATTTGTCCTGAAGACCATTTGTGATATGTCACTCATATTGAAGAATGAATGCTGAAGCCACATAGGGACATCATACCTGTCAATCATCCATTTTTCCCCAAATAACTCGTATTGTGCTCTTCTTTCCAAAAACACTGGGGCATCATCCCCCCAAGGTTTTTTGGAAGCACTTTTACAATGGGACTCAGGCTTTCTAGACTACTTCTACGGCCAAATTGACTCAAAAGGTATTGGGGTCAAACGATTTGCAACTCTAGAAGTCCATGGTCTTGGAGCGACACCAGAAAGGCCATCTCACCCTGAAAACAGACATATTCCTAAGGTCGTGGTGGCACCAAACGTTCCCCAAAATGAGCCCAAAGAGTCTCACCCCGAAAACTGACATATTCCTGAAGGTCGTGGTGGTCGTTCTTCAAAATGTGCCCAAAGAGTACAGCTGTTATTAATGAAGATAACAATTTCATGTCTGGATAAAGGATTGGGAAACGATTACAGAATAAAAGAAGTCCGAATATCGAGGTCACAAAGATGATGCGGGTGAAGGGCCCGTGACAGGGAGTCCGGCACATGTCATGCAATTCGATCAAATTACAGGATGAAAATAATTAATGAATATGAAGACAACGCCATAGAAGGCATAGTGATTGACGGATGCTTTTTTTCTAAGATTTGTATCTCCAATTTCAGTAAGCAAAACGGATGAAGAGATGGCTAGTGCTAATTCTCAAATAAGCCATGCATTTGTAATTGCTGTAAGGACTTTTAAGAGCACCCATTCCTGAAACTTGGAATTACGTTTCCCAAATATGATGCATGTTTTGTTTTGTGTGCCGACAAAGTGTTGCAACTTGTAGGGATGTGAGAGAGAGTCAGAGGGGGAGGAGGAGGTGACAGTGCCATTTGGCTGGAGGGCACTCATAAACCTGGAGAGGGAGAGAGTGCACCATTCATTACAGGTGACTGTACCATGTGACTTCAGGAGTTTTAAAAAAGCAGGCCAACCTGTCCAAGGGTACAAGCAATCTCCGGAGGAGCAGGGATGAGAAAAGCTGGGCTGTCGGCAAAGCAGCAAACACCGACAGCCCCACAGAGCTGCGGGGCTCTATTTCAGACCTCCCTGGACTGTCCGCGTCTTTGACAAAATGAGCTGCAGCAGCGTTGCAGAATCCGAGTTTTCGGAGGAAGAGCTGGAGCTCGGTGCTCTAGGCCAAGGTGAGAGCGAGGGAAGTCCCAAAGCGTCGTTCCAGGACAGCGAAAGCTCTACTGGCAGCCCGAGCGACCCAGAGGAGGACCTGACCAAGAAGCGCAATCGGCCGGTTCGGTCCAAAGCTCGACGTATGGCAGCCAATGTCCGTGAGAGGAAACGCATCATGGACTATAACCAGGCTTTCAATGCTCTTCGGGTCGCCTTGAACCATGACCTTAGCGGTAAACGGCTGTCAAAGATCGCCACGCTGCAGAGGGCCATCAATCGGATCTCAGCTCTCTCTGTGTTCCTGAGCACTAACCCACCCAGCAAACCTTGCACCCACCGGGAATGTAACAGGTCATCGGCAGGGATGGCACCGATGGCAGCCTCACGACTGGAGCAGACTAGGGTGACCATCCCTCGTCTGGAGCATCCAAATTATGCTCCCTGGCACACGTCCATCTCCCAGCAACCGCAGCAGGGGCCTCACTTGTACAGGTGCCCCACGGAGCCTCACGTCTACGTAGATACCAGTGTCTCCTCGTGCCCCCCGTCACCACATTACCCTTGTTATCCCACAGAAGGACAGCTTTACGCTTCACGAGGCCATTGCGGCAGCTCTCACGAACATCCACCAAGCCCCCTGCGGTTCTCTCAGGTGGGTGACGGGTTGGGGTACCAGCCTGGATTATGGGGATCCTGCACTCAGGGTTACATTGACACTTTTGTGGAGCCATCTGCAGCTTTGGGACTTCCCTGGCAGGTGAACTACATGCAGGAGCAGGAACACAACCTCTCTTTGGGCGCACAAACCCTTTAAGAGGTCGGCGACAAGGCGGACCTGACCACTGCTATGAATGTCGTCGATCCATGGAATTATCTCAGGGACGATTTTGGTTTCTGGTAATTGATGGGCTCAGTATTACAATCCAGATCTTGGTTGAAATAAGTTGTCAGTCAATTCAAAAAAGAGTGCAATGATGAGCTGCTGAATGCTTTAAAAGAATGATCCGCTGTATTTTAGATCATTCACACAAAATGGTTGCATTGTCATTTACTGGTTACTGTGCAAAAGCTGTTACTTTTTATCGCTGCATAAGTATTTACTGTATGTGCTACACTGTTACATAATGCACACATTTCTCTAATGTATTTATTTCCACTTTTGTCATACAAGTTGTGACGGTTTGTATATTTGTTGTCATTTTCTTAACTTCCAAATTAAATATTCAAAAACTATACGGCTATTTGCTTTTCATGACTTCCTTGCATCACTAAAGTGGCGCCTACCTTTGTACGAACATTGAAGTGTGTGAGCGTGTGTGCGTGTGTGTGTGTGTGTTACATTACAGTCTCAGGTTGGTAGCCTTGAACCATCCACGCGTGGCAGATAACAGAGGTCCTCGAGAGTCCATTTTTGTGTTTGTGAGCGGCAGACAGTCAAATATTTTTCTGCTCATGGAAGAATGCAAACATAGTCACAAAGTAAAAAGTCAATCTGTTATTTTTTAAATGCAAATAATTTATTATACCACCTTAACCGTTGAAAGTAAAATGCAGTGGACATTTTATGGAGTGGATTCCAAAAGCGATCATCCGTCGGTACTGATACAGAATACAACTGGACATTTTTCAGTGTATTTATGGTGAGTGCTTTCAACAGTGTAACAATATCAACACAATATTTATATATTTAACAATGTGACAAATACTGTAGATGAAAGTGTCGTAACGTGGACTATGGTGTGGTTTGTTTTCCCGGAATGAAGGCGTGAAGGTAAAGACGTATTTAATTTTTTAACTCAAAAAGTACCAAACAAAGGCGGAGGCAAAAAACTTGACTAAGGAAACAAAAAAACTATCCGGAGGCGAGCGTGCCTAATGCACGTAAAGCAAAGGCAAAACCGAGGACATGAAACATGAACTAAAAAAAACTCACTAAACTGCAGCTTGAAAACAAAACTTACACATGGGCAGAAACTATGGAGAAGAAACAAAACTTACTTGGCAGGGCATGAAAAGCAAAATCAGAGTATTTAGTATAGTCATAACCGGAGTGTAGAGTAGAGTATGACACCAGGCCGACTGCCTGGCAACTACAAGCTTTAATAATACAGACATGATTAGTGACCTGGGTATGATGTTAAACTACATCCAGGCATGAGATGGGAGGTTGTGTGTGGGGTGAGTGAGTCCCAACTAACGTCTATAAAATGCACACAAAGAACCGTTTGCACCTTCTCTTGTGACTGGCGGGCGGTCAGCGCCATAAAGCTGAGCGGGTCCCTGGGTAAATGGGGCACGGACAACAAACAGGACAGACTAAGTTCAGCAGCCCAGTAAGGCAATTAGTCTAAGAGAAGGATCTCTGATATAAAATACCCCTTCCAACCCGCACCAAGACAGTGTGGAAGGTGTAGGCTAATAACCAGCATGAAAATTACACCAAATGGCAGAAACATGCTGAGGCTTTAGTCCAGCAGTGGACTGACAACGGCTGATGATGATGATGATGATGATTAGTGACAGGTGCGTAAGTCCGAACACATGACAGGTGAAACTAATGGTGTTCATGGTGACGAAACAAGAGTGCACAAAGAGTCCAAAAACCAACAGAACATAACCAAACAAAACATGATCACATAAAAATGACAAAAAGCAGATATTTTGGCATGAATTAGTATTATTTTACATGAATAAATACAAAAATTAAAAACATCGAAAATGTATTTTAATGTGTTACACCGTAACATTCTGAAAAACAACATCCATGTGTGTGTGGTCTATTTCTTTGGTTACATATTTTTGGGAAAAATAAACCCTGTCATCCATGTTCGCTACTGATGTGCTAATCTATCGGCCACCGATTGGTATCTGACAAATTTTTTGAAATAGATCACAAATTAACAATTGTTAATGCAGATTAAAAACGAGAATCACCTCTGGTTGACATTTTAGCCTCACGGCTGACAGGAATCTAGCAGCTAATTATACTTTCCTAAGTTAATAACAACCACCTCGATTACTGCAAATCAGCTCTGTATTTCCAAGTATCTTGAGTATTATTGTCAAGTATCACTGGAGGACAAGACTATGCATGTAATACATGGAGAGCAAGCCAGGAGCAGGCTAAAATAACTGCTAAACTATCTTTAAACAGCAGATTAAGTAAATGCACAGTAAAGATTAAGAAGTGTGGATGGAAGCAGATCGGTCCACATTTATTACAACATAGCTTCTGCGACAGCACGTGCTATCAATATTTTTTTTATAAGAATAATAGCCTACCTGTGAGTAAGAGAACAATAATATAACAATTAACAAGAGGTAGATAAGGGAGTGTTAAAATTACCACAACTTAACACTTGTAGCACAAATGTACCGCGTTGAACAAACCCAAATATATTTATTGAATATAGTGAATATATAGCATTTTTGCTATTTCCATAGGAACTTTTAGGCTAAAAACCTAATTGTGATATTTTCTTAGACTGTTTTATATGAATTCATTTAATAAATATAGTACGAACAGTTGAATTGTAATACTTGACAACCTATTAAGTTATCAAATTACTGTAAAATGATCTTCAACGGCCTTTGGAAAGGAGCTAGTTCACGGATAAACTGCCATTTTGGGGCAAGCAGAACATATAGTCACATGACAACCGCCCAAAAATGGATGTAGCTTGTTTTGTAACTAATGATTGATAAGAATATAATAAGAACAGTTGGGTTAGATCACTGGTCTCAGACACGCAGCCCGCGAGACGTTATTTTGTGGCCCCCACCTTAATATGAAAGTTTAATGTTAGTGCGGCCCGCAAGTTTTATATGAATGGCGCTTGACAGCGTTGTATGCGGAGCTGAAGGAATCTACCAATCACATAATAATAATAATAATAATGGATTAGATGTATATCGCACTTTTCTATTGTTAGATACTCAAAGCACTCGCAGAGAAGTGGGAACCCATCATTCATTCACACCTGGTGGTGGTAAGCTACATCAGTAGCCACAGCTGCCCTGGGGTAGACTGACGGAAGCATGGCTGCCAGTTTGCGCCTACGGCCGCTCCAACCACCACCAATCATTCATTCATCATTCATTCACCAGTTTGAGCGGCACCGGGGGTAAGGGTGAAGTGTCCTGCCCAAGGACACAACGTGTGGGATATGGCTCTCGAGGGCCGAACATTGACGTCACTTTCGTGATCCAAGCAGAGAAACGTTTTGATACTTTTCAAAATGGCTCTTTCAACGTTCTGGGTTGCCTACCCGTGCGTTAGTGGAAAAGCGGCAAATGAGTGAAAGCGACAGAAATGTTGCCATGGAGACGAGGGTTTTCTTACATACCTGGCTGCAGTCACACCGCGACACCTGTCCGTCAGTAATAACAGTCCCCAAAAACCTGGACCAATTGAAACCGTGTGTGTGTGTGTAATTTACATTGCCTCACACGTTGTTGCTGACTGGAGAGATCAAATTATTATTGTTATTACTTATGACTGACTTATTTACTTAATTATCATTTTGTCACTTATATTTTGATTTTATTTTGTGTTGAAAATGAAAATAAAGATATTTTAAATACTTTTTTTTTAGGAAATCTTTTCTCGCGGCCCAGCCTCACCCAGACTCTGCATCCAGTGGCCCCCAGGTAAATTGAGTTTGAGACCCCTGGGTTGGATGGATTGTACTTTATTGATTCCTTCAGCAGAGTTCCCTCAGAAACATTTTAATTCCAGCAGCAGTGTACAGAATTGAGATCGAATTTAAAAAGTAAAAAGTAAATAATGGGGCCATACATGGAAATAAAATAGAAAATATAGCAATAAGAATAAAAATAAAAAAGCAACAATAAGTATAAAAGTATAACCGTAAAAATGAGAATATAAGAGAAACTAGGCAGTAGTGACCATGTTATGAAAATGTATTGCACTGTTTTTTGTTGCAGTTATTTTAGTATCGTTATTGCTGTCATCCTAGTACCTCCCCCCCCCCCCCACCACCCACTCCCTCCAGAGAGAAAAACGTAGTTCCCTGACCGGGAATCGAATCCTGCCCGCAGCGGTCAGAGCGCCTAATCCTAACCACCAGACCACCAGGGAATGTGTGTAGTAGTTAAAACCTAATTAAAGTGTTAGAATTTTTAAATTGCTTTAAAATAATGCTTAATGTAAATAAATAAGCTTTTGGAAATGAGCTACCTTACCATTTTAGGTAAGGCATATCTTGGGATCAGTGTGGCTTGATGAGCAATAACAACATTTCTTACCAGAATATCATTACCAAATATCAATATGATTACCTGTGTAATAATATTTTGTGAAAAAAAAACTCATTTGACATTGCTCAGTAAACAAGCTAACAGCACAAACAACTGCCACTAAAGAGAATATTACCAACTAGGTTTCAGGTGATCTCCTCAATGATCGGTCAAAAGGCACTCTCATGACTACAGTGCGCCATGACTGCTACCAACTTTGAGCTGATGCTATGTGTTCAGAGCGCTTCTTTGTTGTTTTTTTGCCATGTAAAAAGGCCATGTTGTGCAGGATTGTGGAAAACTTGTGCATAGCTTTCCCTACAATCCGGAAAGAAGATAAGTATAGGAAGTGAAGGTTCCTCAATGTCACTGAAGAGCCACCGATTACAACGTCTTGTGCCAGCCAGGTAAATACATGACGCAACATCTACATTTTGTCCAGGAGAGAACACACAGGAGCTAATACAAATAATACCGGAAGAAAAAAACAAATTGACGAGACGGTTTGACAAAAATAGACTCTTTGAATCCCAGTAAAACTAAAACAATGCTCTTAGGTAGCAGCAGAAGAGAAAATCAAACACAAATACAAAAAGACGGACACTGAAAGAGTGAAATGAATATATATATATATATATATATATATATATATATATATATATATATATATATATATATATATAAATGTATATATATAAGGGGTGTGAGAAAAAATCAATTTGAAAACGAATCGCGATTCTCATGTTGTGCGTGATTCTCATTTTTTTTTTTTGTCATCAATCCAACAAACCAATACACAGCAATACCATAACAATGCATTCCAATTCCAAAACCAAACCTGACCCAGGAACACTCAGAAGTGCAATGAACAGAGCAATTGAGAGGAGACACAAACACGACACAGAACAAACCAAAAGTAGTGAAACAAAAATGAATATTATCAACAACAGTATCAATATTAGTTATAATTTCAGCATAGCAGTGATTAAAAATCCCTCATTGACATTATCATTAGACATTTATAAAAATTTAAAAAAAGAGAACAATAGTGTCACAGTGGCTTACACTTGCATCGCATCTCATAAGCTTGACAACACATTGTGTCCAGTGCTTTCACAATGATAAAATAAGTCATATTTTTGGTTCGTTTAATAGTTAAAACAAATTTACATTATTGCAATCAGTTGATAAAACATTGTCCTTCACATTTATAAAAGCTTTTTAAAAAAAAATTGTACTCTGCTAGCATGTCAGCAGACTGGGGTAGATCCTGCTGAAATCCTATGTTTTAAATGAATGGAGAATCGTTTTGAATCGGAAAAATATCGTTTTTGAATCGAGAATCGCGTTGAATCGAAAAAATCGATATATAATCGGATCGCGACCCCAAGAATCGATATTGAATCGAATCGTGGGACACCCAAAGATTCGCAGGCCTTTTTTATTTTTTATTTTTTTTAATTTATGGACACTAATACAAAACTTCACAATGATGTCTGAATGAATGCTAAAAACGTTTTAACAGACCGCCTTAAAAAACGTAATGAAATTTGAAATGTTTCTATGAATGATAAAACACTGAATATAGACAAAATATGAATGTCACACCCCCTTTCGATCGACATATTTTACAATCAAGTTAATAAAAATGCAACAAACAGTGAAATATGAACGCAGAGGGTACAAAATAATCCCACCTACAATCTGATATATCCTTAAGCTTTAGAACTCAGTTGTGAAAAGCTCCTTCCGCGTCTGTGGAAACGCTTCCCGCCCACACTGCTTGGTGCCTCGTCTGAGCTGCTGTGACGTAAATTACCATAGTAACTAATTAGATTACCATAGAGACTGGTATATCATACATAAGCGCAGATTCCAACCATTGAAATACTTTGTATAAATCAAGACTTACGGTCATTAGAAAACATGAGTGCACATCATAATGGCATCTACACTTTCCTTCTTAAAGATCTAAAAAAAATATTTGGGAATGTTTGGCGGGCCAGATTGAAAAGCTTAACGGGCCGCATGTGGCCCCCGGGCCTTAGTTTGCCCAGGCCTTGTCAACACGTATCTCCTATGTTTGACTGTCATCTACTGGTCACACTTATCATTACACCATGTACCAAATAAAATTGCTTTGAGGTTGGTAAGAAAAAACAGAATTAATCCGTACATTAGGCGCACCGGGCTATAAGGCGCACTGTCGAGTTTTGTAGAAAAAAGTCTGGAAAATACAGTACACTAATTTGACAATAACCTCTCAAAAAGTCATTTAGTGTCTAATTTTAAGTATGTGTTGTATAAAACAGGAAAAACACCAATGCAATGTTAAACGTTTTTTTGTTGATAACCTGTGCTTTTTGAGGTTAAGGCTACAAGTAATACAAACCCCGTTTCCATATGAGTTGGGAAATTGTGTTAGATGTAAATATAAATGGAATACAATGATTTGCAAATCGTTTTCAACCCATATTCAGTTGAATATGCTACAAAGACAAGATATTTGATGTTCAAACTCATAAACTTTATTTTTTTTTGCAAATAATAATTAACTTAGAATTTCATGGCTGCAACACGTGTCAAAGTAGTTGGGAAAGGACATGTTCACCACTGTGTTACATCACCTTTTCTTTTAACAACACTCAATAAACGTTTGGGAACTGAGGAAACTAATTGTTGAAGCTTTGAAAGTGGAATTCTTTCTCATTCTTGTTTTATGTGGAACTTTAGTCGTTCAACAGTCCGGGGTCTCTGCTGTCGAATTTTACGCTTCATAATGCGGCACACATTTTCGATGGGAGACTGGTCTGGACTGAAGGCGGGCCAGGAAAATACCTGCACTCTTTTACTACGAAACTACGCTGTTGTAACACGTGGCTTGTCATTGTCTTGCTGAAATAAGCAGGGGTGTCCATGATAACGTTGCTTGGATGACAACATATGTTGCTACAAAACCTGTATGGACCATTCAGCATTAGTGGTGCCTTCACAGATGTGTAAGTTACCCATGCCTTGGACAGTAATACACCCCCATACCATCACACATGCTGGCTTTTGAAATCTGCGCCTATAACAATCCTTACGGTTCTTTTCCTTTTTGTTCCGGAGGACACCATGACCACAGTTTCCAAATATAATTTGAAATGTGGACTCGTCAGACCACAGAACACTTTTCCACTTTGCATCAGTCCATCTTAGATGAGCTCGGGCCGAGCGAAGCCAGCAGCGTTCCTTGGTGTTGTTGATAAATGGGTTTTGCTTTGCATAGCAAAGTTTTAACTTGCACTTACAGATGTAACGACCAACTGTAGTTACTGACAGTGGTTTTATGAAGTGTTCCTGATCCCATGTTGTGATATCCTTTACACACTGATGTCGGTTTTTGATGCAGTATTGCCTGAGGGATCAAAGGTCTGTAATATCATCGCTTAAGTGCAATGATTTCTCCAGATTCTCTGAACCTTTTGATGATTTTACGGACCGTAGATGGTAAAATCCCTAAATTCCTTGCAATAGCTCATTGAGAAATGTTGTTCTAAAACTGTTTGACAATTTGCTTACAAATTGGTGACCCTCGCCCCATCCTTGTTTGTGAATTACTTAGCATTTCATGGAAGCTGCTTTTATACCCAATCATGGCACCCACCTGTTCCCAATTAGCCTGCACACCTGTGGGATGCGCCAAATAAGTGTTTTATGAGCATTTCTCAACTTTATCAGTATTTATTGCCACCTTTCCCATCTTCTTTGTCACGTGTTGCTGGCATTAAATTCTAAAGTTAATGATTATTTGCAAAAAAAAAACATGTTTATCAGTTTGAACATCAAATATGTTGTTTTTGTAGCATATTCAACTCAATATAGGTTGAAAATGATTTGCAAATCATTGTATTCCGTTTGTATTCACATCCAACACAATTTCCCAACTCCTATGGAAACGGGGTTTGTGCTTAAAACATTGATAACAAATTCATAAAATCACAAGCTAATTCAATGTTATTGAAAAAAAAAACTCAAGACATTGCAACTTTCTGGGAAACCTGCTGCTAATTTAGACATTTTAGGCTGCAACTATAACATACAAAAAAAGCGAAATTCTGCTGTGACTGTATTATTGGTCGAGGAAATTATTATCCTTATCATTAGAACCGGAACCCTACTGGCTCATGCAAGTCAACAACAACTTGCTTTTGGAGCTTGCTGAAAAGCAGCTTTAATATAAAGGATGGAGTTCACCGACAGATTTATGTGGGTTCAGGAAGGAAGGCCGTCATCAGTGCGGTGAAATCCCCTGTCGGAGCTGCACTGGCTCGCTGGTACAAAATGGGTGTGGGAGTTTTTTTTTTTTTTTTTTTTTAACACATCCTGGAGGTCGCAAGGAGGGCCCTGAAGACGAGGCTTGAAAGACTTGGCCTGAGGAGAAGTACGGCAGGCGTGCTGGTTGAGGACAACAGCAATTAGCAGGCTGGAAGGAAAAAGGGAATATTGGACGAAGAGATGAATGGAGGAGTCAGAGTGGAAGAATGGAAAAAAAAAGAATACGTGTGGTGTGAACATTGCCCGTGGTTTAGCAGACATGAGTCACGGGACAACTTTGACTCACCAACGCGAGACGAGTGTGGCAGTGACAACATGTCTCTTTCTCCTCCTCTTTCTCCTCCTTTCTTGGCAGTCCTCATTTGCCGCATTACAAGTTGATGTCTGCTCATTTTCCATTAGGTTTGTTCATGCCATTTGCTCGTTACAACTCTCAAAAAGAACTTGCATGTCTATTTTCAGCTCCACATCTGATAACACGTGTTGAACTACAGTCGTCCCTCGCCACATCGCACTTTGCATTTTTTTTTATGTATTTAATGTATTGTTCTGCCCTCACTATATGTATTGAGGTTATACAGCTTGGCAGACAGCTAACAATCCAATACGTTCCAATAAAGTTCCAAAGCAGATGAATCCCGTTAGGCTGACTGCAAAAAGTGAAAAACAAAAAAAAAAAAATACAAAAATGAGGGGTATTTTATTTAAACTGAGCAAAATTATCTGCCAATAGAACAAAAAAAATCCAGCTTTTCAAGTCTTTCCAAAACAAGTAAAATTAGCTAACCTCAATGAAGCCCCAAAAATACCTTAAATTATTCTCACTAATAAGTACACTTTTCATGGTAGAAATAAATGAGACCTTTTTGCTCAATATGTTGAAAAATATTCTTAAAATAAGTAATTGCTAGTGTCTTTATCTTGACAATGATATGCGCTCGGCATCATGTTTTTTTTTCATGCTTGAAGTAAAAAATTATTACTTTAAAAAAGTAGTTTAATACTTGTCAATGTTAATAACACAGCTTTGCAACAGTTGATATTCTAGTGTCAACCTTTTTTTACTCAATATACTGTAGGTCATAAAATCTACAAGCTGTAATATCTTACTGATATCATTTAGGACAATACCCTTAAAACAAGTAAAACACGAACATAAAATCTGCTTAGTGAGAAGAATGTTACGATCCGCTGCCTGGATCGTTCCATTTTGTAGTTTTGTTCCTTCCTGTATCACATTCTGTAGTTTGACCTCCTTATCTCCTGTTTTGCTCTGTCACCATGGTTGCATATTGTTTACACCTGCAACTCTTGGTTTACACACACTTGTTTTGCTAATCACCTGCCTTATTTAAGACTGCCTCTTTTGTTAGTTCATTCTCGGATCCTAATTTGCTTTCACCCAACAGATGACGACTTGCTTTCCATGTTAATACTCGCTAGCTCTCACACTGCGTTTTGTTTTTCCCTAGCTTTCATGTTAGTAGTTTTCGTTTTCCCTTTTTGTGCCTTTGTGCCAAGTTTAGTGTTTCTGTTTGTTTCCCTAGCTCCCATGCTTGCTCCTTTTGTTTGCCGATTCTGCTTAGCACCAGTGTTTTTGTTCTAGCCTTTTTTATTAGTTTAATAAATACTTATCTCTTACCTTACGCTGTGTTCTTGTCCGACGCATCCCTGCAAGTCTCACAAAGAATTATCTTATCAGACAGAAAATAAGCAAATATCACCCTTATTTGAGATATTTTATTTTACTTTAGATTTCAGTTTTTGCAGTCCTCTTTATTGTTGTTGCTCTTGATTTTATCTTTACTTTTGTCTTGCATTTTACCTCCATCCATCCATCCATTTTCTATTGCTTGTCCCTTTTGGGTTCGCGGGAGCCAATCTCAGTTGCATTCGAGTGGAAGGCGGGGTACACTCTGGACCAGTCCCCATCTCATCGCAGGGCCAACACTTTACTTGTAAAACTGAAATACACACAATGATGATTGTATAAGCTATGTGACTCAAACCACATACTGAAATGTAATACACCAGTGGTTATCAAATGGGGGTACGTGTACCCCTGGGGATACTTGAAGGTATGTCAAGGGGTACGTGAGATTTTTTTTTAAATATTCTAAAAATAGCAACAATTCCAAAATCCTTTATAAATATATTTATTGAATAATACTTCAACAAAATATGAATGTAAGTTCATACACTGTGAAAAGAAATGCAACAATGCAATATTCATGTTCCATAAATATTGATCTTAAAGATTTCTTTTTTTGTGAAGAAATGTTTTGAATTAAGTTGATGAATCCAGATGGATCTCTATTACAATCCCCAAAGAGGGCACTTTAAGTTGATGATTACTTCTATGTGTAGAAATCTTTATTTATGATTAAAAGTTAAAGAAAGAGTTTTAATTACTACCCCGGTTTGCATTTTATGAGCCCGCAAAGAACCATTACGCTGCTTCTGTTGTCACAAAATGGCGGTTTTCTGCTCAGACAAAACTATAGGACTGTCATACACACATGAAACAAAAACCTCAATGTAGGTCTCACTGTGACCTATATTTCATACACTGACCGCCCCCAACTAAAATCAACAGGAAGTTTGATATTCCCACTTCAATACAACAACTGTATTACATTTACTATGCATTAGAGTCTCAAAATGGCGGCACCAAAAGTGTCCTTATAAAATGCCCAAGCTACTTTACCATTGTTATTACTATGAGACTGATGTATAACACGTGTGTACAACTTTTTCTCTGTGCAATAATCCATCCATCCGTCTTATACCGCTCATCTGGGCTTGGGTCACGGGGGCTGCAGCCAAAGCGGCCCCGTCCATCGCTGCTTGCAGCTTTAATTTATAATTGAATCACTTGTTTATTTTTCTACAAGTTTTTAATAATTTTCATATCTTTTTTTCTAAATAGTTCAATAAAGACCACTACAAATGAGCAATATTTTGCACTGTTATACAAGTCAATATATCAGAAACTGATGACATAGTGCTGCTGTATTTTACTTCTTTATCCCTTTTTTTAATCTAAAAATGCTTTGCTCTGATTAGGGGGTACTTGAATTAAAAACATTTTCACAGGGGGTACATCACTGAAAAAAGGTTGAGAAACACTGTAATACACAATATGTAAATATTAGCTTTACACAAATATACAAAACCATCATCAAAGACATACTTCTGAGAGTAGCAATTATTTCGATGGTCACGATCAAAAGTTTACATACACCTGATAAAGAACAAATTGTCACAATGGGGGGTGGGGGTGGGGGGGGGGGTGCTTGCAGCTTGCTGCCAGGATTTTTTTCCCGGGATGCAATCGGACTAGACCAGTCATGGCTTGAAGGTAGGAACATTTTCAATTTCTACTCAAAAAACGGTACAAACAAAAGGCGGTCGTAGCGGTGGTACAAAACATTAACGCAGGGAACAAAAAAGCACTTTGACGTAAACTAAGGATATAAAACAGAAGACACTAACTTTGGCATAGATAAACAAAACCTTACTTGCGGTGACGTGAGCAGGGTAGCATGGACAATGAAATTGCAAGAAAGAGTCAACATGAAATGACGCAGAGTGTGAAAAGATCATGAAACAATGACGCCAGAACGACCAAATGAAAAACCAGGCTTGAATAATGATGACATGATTGAAACAGGTGCGTGAGTCCAACACGTGAGACAGGTGAATCTAATGGGTCACCATGGTGACAAAACAAGGGAGTGAAAAAAACAGGAAGCAATGGAGTCTTAAACAAAACAGAACATAACTAAACATAACATGATCACAAGACATGACAATGTCATGGCTGTCTGGGGTTTCTAATAATTTCTACAGCTTTTCTTTTTTTTTGTGAAAGAGTGATTGGAGCACATACTTGTTGGTCACAAAAAACATTCAGGAAGTTTTTTTCTTTTATGAATTTATTATGGGTCTACTGAAAATGTACTGAAAACCCTGTCAGTAAGATAAAAGTTAAACCAAGACAGGGCTAAGTCTGACATACCAATTTGTGTTTTGATATGCTCTAATAAAATATTATGATTGACGGTATCGAAAGCAGCGCTAAGATCGAGGAGCAGCAACATAGATGACGCTTCAAAATCCATCGTTAGCAATAGATCATTAGTCATTTTTGCGAGGGCTGTCTCCGTAGAATGATTTGCCCTGAAACCGGATTGAAAGGTTTCACATAGATTGTTAGACGCTAAGTGTTCAATTAGCTGCTCTGCAACAATTTTTTCGAGGATTTTCGAAATAAATGGAAGGTGAGACACCGGTCGGTAGTTTACCATGAGGTCAGGATCAAGGTTAGGTCTTTTAAGGAGAGGATGAATAACCGCTTTTTTGAATGCTAGGGGAACAGTGCCCGAGGAAAGTGATAAGTTTATAATATTTAGCACTGATGGACCTAATAATACAAAGAGCTCATTGATAAGTTTCCCAGGAAGTGGGTCAAGTAAACATGTTGTTTGTTTTATTCCATTTACACGTTGTAACAATTCTTCTAATGTTATTTCATCAAAACGAGATAAACTATTTTGGATATTTGCAGTATCCGCCGTATATACAGTCATATCTGTGTTAATATAACCCAGTTGTAGCTGGGACGCATTGTCTTTAATATCCTTTCTAATAAGTTCAATTTTCTTATTAAAGAAAATCATAAAGTCATCTGCTGAATGGGTGGAGCTACTGGAAGGAGTCCCTTGTAGGGTTAGCGATGCTACTGTACTAAACAAAAATTTTGGATCGTTTTTATTAAGGTGGATGAGATTTGAGTAATAATTAGTTTTAGCTAAGGTTAGCATGCATCTATAAGTTATTAAACTATCACTCCATGCTTGATGGTGCACCTCAAGTTTGGTCGTACGCCATTTGCGTTCCAGCTTTCTAAATAATAATTTCTGAGCTCTAGTTTCTTCAGTAAACCATGGTGTACGCCTTTTTGGAGCCTTTTTTAACTTCAGCGGTGCTATACTATCAATGGTTTCGCGCAGGGCGTTGTTAAAGTTGTTAGTGAGGTTATCAATAGAGCCCATATACTTTGGGAATGGTGCCATTACCGAGGGCAGTTTGCCAGCAAGAGTCGTCATTGTGGCAGCATTAATGTTGCGGCTGCTATAGCAGTTATTATTATTATTAGCTTGCCGAACATGAGTCTGAACTTCGAATTTTCTAAGGTAATGATCGGACATTACTTTAGTATACGGGAGTATCATAACTTTGGAAACGGTGATACCTCTGACAAGCACTAGATCTATCGTATTACCGCTGCGATGCGTCGGTTCATGTATTATGTGTGTAAGACCACAGCTATCAATTATAGTCTGGAGCACCACGCACGGTGGGTCCGATGGGGTATTCATTTGGATATTAAAGTCCCCCATTATAATTATATTATCGGCGTGCGTCACTAGATCAGCAACAAACTCTGAGAATTCACTGATAAAGTCCAATTAGGGCCCTGGGGGCGGTAGATAACAGCCAGGCAGAGAGGCAGCGGTGTGGCAGACCTCATAGAAAGCACCTCAAACGATTTATATTTATTATTTAAGTTAGGACAAAAGTTTAAGTTTTCGTTGTATATTAGTGCGACCCCCCCTCCCCTTTTAAGGGGACGGGCAATATGCGCATTCGTATAGTCATAGTCATAGCAGAAAAAACATTATGTGAGTTGTGTATTATTCTAAGAAAATTGCTATGTGTACAGGGATTATCCAGCCTGGCGCTGGCTAGTTCTAATTTAACTGACTCCATACCCAGGCTAGCAGGCTCTGTAATTGCCTGTGACCGGGC
Organism: Nerophis ophidion; assembly: GCF_033978795.1. NCBI lineage: Eukaryota > Metazoa > Chordata > Actinopteri > Syngnathiformes > Syngnathidae > Nerophis > Nerophis ophidion. The sequence continues at coordinate 44,806,565 of NC_084614.1, forward strand.
TTGCTCTAGTGCAGTTAGTCAAATGTGGCTCAATGCGAAATCTATGTTCCGAGACAAGAGGATAGCGCCTTCCTGGTTAGGTTGAAGGCCGTCTCTCCTCAGCAAGCCAGGTTTGCCCCAGAAAGAGGGCCAATTATCAATAAACCTAAATCTCTGTTGTCTACAGAAGATATCCAGCCACTTGTTAAGAGAGACTAATCTGCTATATCTCTCATCATTGCCTCTATAATGCTGCTATAATACTGATACTTGACAACACACTGATTTGTAACTTGGACTTTCTCTAAAAAATGCTTTTCCTTATGTAATTTCAATTTTGTTATGTGTTTTTAATCTTGTTTAATTTTAATTGTGGATGCTATATGTGCCATAAAAGGACTACAAATGGAATTTAGCATGGTGCTGAATCCAGTGCAGCCATTTTCTTAAAGGGGAAGATTATCACCAGACCTATGTAAGCGTCAATATATACCTTGATGTTGCAGAAAAAAGACCATATGTTTTTTTTAACCGATTTCCAAACTCTAAAAGGGTGAATTTGGCGATTTAAACGCCTTTCAATTGTTCGCTGTCGGAGCGATGACATTTCACCCGTGACATTACAATGGGAAGCAATCCGCCATTTTCTCAAACACATTACACACACAAGTCAAATCAGCTCTGTTATTTTCCGTTTTTTCGACTGTTTTCCGTACCTTGGAGACATTATGCCTCGTCGGTGTGTTGTCATGGGTGTAACAACACGATCAGGGACGGATTCAAGTTGTCCTACGTGGAGTGTGCATCAATTAGCACGGCATGCTAATCGATGCTAACATGGCAGAAATGGCAAGAATGTGTGGATATCCTGCGACACTCAAAGCAGATGCATTTCCAACAATAAAGTCAACGAAATCACAAAGGTGAGTTTTGTTGATGTTATTGACTTATGTGCTAATCAGACATATTTAGTCACGGCATGACTGCCAGCTAATCGATGCTAATATGCTATTTAGGATAGCTGTATGTACATTTGTAGCTATATTTGCATCCAGCCTTTCCCTCCACCCACATTTAAGGCCAAACAAACACTTACCAATCGACGGAATTAAGTTGCTCCAGTGGTCAAAAGATGCAATCGTTGGTTAGAAGGCGATCGCCGAATAGCTTCAATAGCTATTCGCTCAATAGCTTCAGTTTCTTCTTGAATTTCGGTTTCGCTATCTGCCTCCACACTCCAACCATCCGTTTCAATACATGCGTAATCTGTTGAATCGCTTAAGCCGCTGAAATCCGAGTCTGAATCCGAGCTAATGTCGCTATATCTGGCTCTTCTATCCGCCATGTTGTTTGTATTGGCGTCACTATGTGACGTCACAGGAAAATAGAGAGGTGGATTTACAGATAGCGAAAATCAGGCACTTTAAAGCCTGTTTTCGGGATATTCCATGATGGGTAAAATTTTGAAAAAAACTTTGAAAAATGAAATAAGCCACTGGGAACTGATTTTTATTGGTTTTAACCCTTCTGAAATTGTGATAATGTTCCCCTTTATTCTAACCGCACATTGTCCTTCAAATAAACAAATACAGCAACAACTTAGAACACACACAAACACATGAATAGATACACATATATACAAATACTTTATTAAACCCCCATAGGGAAAATTCAGGTGTACAGTAGCATAACATCCATTTATACCAAAAATACTAATAAATATTTACAACACAAAAATACGGACAACAGTAATAAAGTGCACATGTATAGATCAGACAGATCTGTTGTAAAGTCTTATGGCCGGAGAAACAAAAGATCTCCTAAACAGTTCTGTTCTGCAGTGTAATGAAAGGAGCCTGTTGCTACGGTTACTACTCTGAGCGACCATAGTTGCATGGAAAGGATGCCGTGCATTTGAGCCCTCATCTCTCATTGAAAACAAAACACAGGTTAAACAGAAACGGATGAAGACTGTCGTGACGTTCTTCATCTCCAGTGAATTATGACAACACTCTGCTTCCATCTTATGCACGCCTATTTGTCCGTTCAACTTCAAAAAGATTGCCAAGGTTCAGGATGAAACAATCTCCTCCATACATGAAATTCCAACACAACTGCATTTTTAGGGCATAAGGATAGACTTTTTTTAATCCCACAATGGGCAGTATATGTGGTTTCAGTGCAGGTTCAAAAAGTCCACCAAAAAGTATTAAAAGTAGCACTAAAGTCACAAAAGTGCCAGACCTCGTTGCACGGTCCCAAATGGGTTTAAACGTATGAAAAGAAGAGGGAAACGTTGAAGAACACAAAGGTGGACATAAAAGAGCACAGAGCTCCCACTTCAGTGGTGACATTCTTACATACAGCAACGAAAGTAAAGCTCAATGAACAACCTAAAAATAACTATTAAGCAGGACTAAAAAAAAGGAAATATAGGTCTTTAAAATGGCAACACAAGGACATACACTATATTGCCAAAAGTATTTGGCCACCAGCCTTGACTCACATATGAACTTGAAGTGACATCCCATTCCTAACCCATAGGGTTCAATATGATTTCGGTCCACCTTTGTGCAGCTATTACAGCTTCAACTCTTCTAGGAAGGCTGTCCACAAGGTTGCGGAGTGTTTTTATAGGAATTTTCAACCATTCTTCTAAAAGCGCATTGGTGAGGTCACACACTGATGTTGGTACAGAAGACCTGGCTCTCGGTCTCTGTTCTAATTCATCCCAATGATGTTCAATCGAGTTCAGGTCAGGACTCAGTCAAGTGCATCCACACCAGTCTGTGTCATCCATGTCTTTATAGACCTTGCTTTGTGCACTGGTGCACAGTCATGTTGGAAGGGGAAGCGTTATGCTCCAGGAATTGGGCTTGGCCCCTTAGTTCCAGGGAAAGGAACTTTGAATGCTCCAGGGTACCAACACATTTTGGACGATTCCATGCTCCCAACCTTGTGGGAACAGTTTGGAGCGGGCCCCTTCCTCTTCCAACATGACTGTGCACCAGTGCACAAAGCAAGGTCCATAAGACATGGATGACAGAGTCTAGTGTGGATGGACTTGACTGGCCTGCACAGAGTCCTGACCTGAACCCGATAGAACACCTCTGGGATGAATTAGAACGGAGACTGAGAGCCAGGCTTTCTCCACCAACATCAGTGTGTGACCTCACCAATGCGCTTTTAGAAGAATGGTTGAAAATTCCTATAAACACAACCCGCAGACTTGTGGACAGCCTTCCCAGAAGAATTGAAGCTGTAATAGTGGACTGGTATCATATTGAACCCTACGGGTTAGGAATGGAATGGCACTTCAAGTTCATATGTGAGTCAAGGCAGGTGGCCAAAAACTTTTGGCAATATAGTGTACGAAGATATTGGACGATTCAAAGTGCTAGAAATGTACTAAGTTCTAAAGTGCTTGTGTTTATTAGACCTGTTTTTGTCATTGTTCAACAGCTGGAAAGAAGCTGGAACAAATGATAATTTGATACGATTTGTTTTGCACATGGGTATGCAAAGTTTTAATTCTGATGGGAAAAGTTTGTATTTTCGGGACGTTGGGTGAGTCTTAGGAACTGTTTGTGGCTTGTGTAATGACTTATATATGGTTATATGGAGTCATATTGTTTCATACCAATCATATTCATTCCTGGTTTGGCTTGTGAGCCAATCTGTTGTACACCTTTTTGGTTGATATTATAGTCAACATCAATATCAGATCAGGTCACACTTTATGCTATATCAGGGGTCACCAAGCGGTGCACGCGGGCACCAGGTCGCCCGTAAGGACCAGATGAGACGCCTGTTCTAAAAATAGCTCAAATAGCAGCACTTACCAGTGAGCTGCCTCTATTTTTTAAATTTTATTTATTTACAAGCAAGCTCGTCTCGCTTTGCTTGACATTTTTAATTCTAAGAGAGACAAAACTCAAATAGAATTTGAAAATCCAAGAAAACATTTTAAAGACTTGGTCTTCACTTGTTTAAATAAATTCATTTATTTTTTTACTTTGCTTCTTATAACTTTCAGAAAGAAAATTTTGGAGAAAAAATATAACCTTAAAAATGATTTCAGGATTTTCAAACACATATACCTTTTTACCTTTTAAATTCCTTCCTCTTCTTTCCTGACAATTTCAATCAATGTTCAAGTATTTTTTTTAATTTTTTATTGTAAAGAATCATGAATACATTTTAATTTAATTCTTCATTTTAGCTTCTGTTTTTGTGAAATATTTCTTCAAACTTATTATGATTAAAATAAAATAAAAAATATTCTGGAAAATCTAGAAAATCTGTAGAATCAAATTTAAATCTTATTTCAAAGTGTTTTGGATTTATTTTAAAATTTTTGTTATGGAAAATCTAGAAGAAATAATGATTTGTCTCTGTTCCAAATACAGCTTGGTCCAATTTATGTATTCTAACAAAGTGCAGATTGGATTTTAACCTATTTAAAACATGTCATCAACATTTTAAAATGAATCTTAATCAGGAAAAATTACTAATGATGTTCCATAAATAATTTTTTTAATTGTTTCACAAAGATTCAAATTAGCTAGTTTTCTCTTCTTTTTTTGTTTTGAATTTTGAATTTTAAAGAGTCGAAAATTAAGATAAACTATGTTTCAAAATGAAATTTTCATTTTTTTCCTGTTCTCTCCTCTTCTAAACTGTTCAATTAAGTGTTTTTTTCAACGTTTATTCTCTACAAAAAACTTTCCGTTAAAGGGAAAAAAATGTGCGACGGCATGACGGACGAAAAGTACCCATTTTTTTTTAATATATAAAGATTTATTTATTAAGGTAAATTGAGCAAATTGGCTATTTCTGGCAATTTATTTAAGTGTGTATCAAACTGGTAGCCCTTCGCATTAATCAGTACCCAAGAAGTAGCTCTTGGTTTCAAAAAGGTTTGTGACCCCTGTGCTACATTATGTTTACCTTTCTGTGTGTGAGTCAGCTAGAGAAAAAGACAGTAGATGACTCACAGGTTGCTTCACTTCTTTCATTCAGCTAGCTGCAAAGGCTATGCGCACATTTTGATGAAACTTCCATGAAATGTCAGAAAAGGAATGTCAAGTAATTACATTTTTAATACGTTACAAGCTTCAACTTATGTGTGTGTATGCTTGCAGCCCCGCCTCCACCAGCAGAGTTAAAGACAATGGACAACTGACAAGAGGGTTCACTTCATTTATTTGATTGTGCATTAGATAGCTTAAAGAGTTACGGGCATATGTTGATGAAATGCTTCTTTGTTGCCGTTTAGAAAAAAAAACTCAGAGTACATGAAGTAGTAGTTCTATCAATGTTACTCTTTGCATCTAAAACATTGGTTAATGACGGCTTAGGACAGGGGTCGGCAACCCAAAACGTTGAAAGAGCAATTTTGGACCAAAAATGTAAAAAATCATATCTGACTAGAGCCCAAAAAAATGAAAAGCTATATTTAAGTATTATAATTAAGGCAACGCATTATTTAAGTGTCTATATTAGCCTACAATCAAAATGACTTAAGAAGTCTTATATAAGTGTTATAATGAAGACAACACATGACGTAAGTGTCTCTATTAGCTATAATAGCCTATAATCAAAATGACTGTCGCAGGCTGAAGCAAATCTTCGTTGACAGAAATCTTGAAATGTAATATTTATTCTACACATTTTTAAAACATTAGAAACCATTAGTAAATCAGAGGCTACTCAGAAGGTGAGATACAACCTGGAAATCACTGGCTTTTAATGGCTCAAGGTATAGATGTGTGTGTCCAAGTTTAAGGGGAACATTATCACAATTTCAGAAGGGTTAAAACCAATACAAATAAGTTCCCAGTGGCTTATTTTATTTTTCAAAGTTTTTTTCAAAAATTTACCCATCACTCAATATCCCTAAAAACGTCTTCAAAGTGCCTCATTTTCACCATCGCTATATCCACCCGTCCATTTTCCTGTGACTTCACTGCGTGACGCCAATACAAAAAACATGGCGGATAGAACAGAAAGATATAGCGACATTAGCTCGGATTCAGACTCGGATTTCAGCAGTTTAAGCGATTCAACAGATTACGCATGTATTGAAACGGATGGTTGGAGTGTGGAGGCAGATAGCGAAAACGAAATTCAAGAAGAAACTGAAGCTATTGAGCCATATCACGACAGACAGCGGAACGGGAGGAAGTAAGGACGAATATATCGAATATCCACACAACTCTGTGCCCTCTCTGTCGTAGCATCGCTATCGTCGGTAAAGTGTGCTAGGGACTTTCGCATCTTTTGACCGCTGGTGCGGTGCAACTTGAATCCGTCGATTGGTATGTGTTTGTTTGGCATTAAATATGGGTGGAGGGAAAGGCTGGATGCAAATATAGCTACAAATGAGGCATAATAATGCAATATGTACATACAGCTAGCCTAAATAGCATTTTAGCATCGATTAGCATGCCTTGACCATTGATATGTCTGAATAGCACACTCCACGTAAGTCAACTTGAATCCGTCCCTGATCGTGTTGTTACACCCTCCGACAACACACCGACGAGGCATAATGTCTCCAAGGTACGGAAAACAGTCGAAAAAACGGAAAATAACAGAGCTGATTTGACTTGGTGTGTGTAATGTGTTTGAGAAAATGGCGGATTGCTTCCTGTTGTGACGTCACGGGTGAAAGGTCATTGCTCCGACAGCGAACAATTGAAAGGCGTTTCAATCGCCAAATTCACCCTTTTAGAGTTCGGAAATCGGTTAAAAAAACCTATGGTCTTTTTTCTGCAACATCAAGGTATATATTGATGCTTACATTGGTCTGGTGATAATGTTCCCCTTTAAAGGAAACGGCAGGCTGTTTTCATCTAATAGATGTAATATAATTTTTGGCAATCTAGATAATGTTTGATGTGGTCTGGAACAACATGGCACACTAACGAAATGCAGCCAACATTACATACATATATGTGTCATGAGACATGCAAAACTAAATTATATACAAAGAGGATACAAGTAAAGGATATAAAATGAGCTCAAATATACCGACAAATGAGGCATAATGATGCAATATGTACATACAGCTAGCCTGACTAGCATGTTAGCATTGATTAGCTCGCAGTCATGCACTGACCAAATATGACCGATTAGGACTCCAACAAGTCAATAACATCAACAAAGTGCACCTTTGTGCATTCACGCAGAGCATACAACGTTTGGTGGACAAAATGAGACAAAGGAGTGGAAGATTTTACAGGTAAATAAACTGTTACATCAGAATCCACACTATGGTGAGTTCAAGAACCGCCGATGTTAGTAGGACAAAACAATGTTCAGCAAATACTGTCATCAGTGAAGAATACACACAAACATATTGAACAGTGGGCTTTCTAACAATTGGGAAGGTTTGCGTCATGTTTGTCCTCAAACAAAACACATACTAAAACAAAAACCAAAAATATATATCATTTTCCATTTTTAATTGTTTTTTAAAATTGCTCTAGGGAGCCTCTAGGGCGCACTGAAGAACCGCATGCGGCTTAGGACAAACAGAAGGTGGATATCCCTCACCATGGGAGCCCAAGAGGATTTTTAGGGATATAATGGCAATACCATATTACAAACAAAGAAGTACATCAAAGAACCAATATGGTACTTCTGAAACAAACCATAAATAAACACAGGATAAATTAGCCCGGACACATGGTCCCTATGGATAAAAAACAATCACCAAAAAAAGCACTTGAGTGAAAGCCAATAGATGGAAAGAGGAGAAAAGGAAGATCACTCACAACATGGAGAAGAACAACAGTGAATCGCTTGAAAGACAGAAACAGTCCATGGGAGCAGGCAAAGACTCAGGCCCAGACAGATTGCTGTGGACAAGATGAGTGGATCGATGACCTCCCGAGGACAGAATGACTTAAGGTTTACGGATAAGCTACCATCTTCCAGCTGGACACACTTTTTGTTTATATTTGCTCACTACTTTTGAACATTTTGCGCCCGATTTACTGAAGGTTTGCCTGTACAAAAACATGTGCAAACTTGACTGCACACGCAAAGCTGATCAACTTAACGCTTGCAAAGTGGATTGTATCTGTTGAGTGCAATCCATTTTGCGTCTCCGTCTTCATTAATATGCAAAATATAATTGTTTAGCATGCGCCATGTGATTTAGCACGCGTCAGAAAGACCTGCAAACGGACAGTTCCACACTCAGCTGCAATCTGCCAATTACCGTATTTTCCGGACTATAAGGCAAACTTAAAATATATTTTTTTTCCTCAGAACTCGACAGTGTGCCTTATAATCCTAATGTACGTAATATTTATGGTTTTGCTTACCATTTTATTTGGTACATGGTGTAATGATAACTGTAACCAGTAGATGGCAGTTAAACATAAGAGATACGTGTAGACTGCGCTATGATGGCAACACCAACATTTTATGTTTTTCATTGAAAATATAGAACATTACACACGGCGCTCAAAAGTCTATCAAAATGTTTTATTATGACTTTGGTAAGCTGTGAAGCCGCATCGCTTGATGGATTTTACTGTGCTTCAACATACGAGTATTATTATGGTATGAATGAGGACAAGTGGTAGAAAATGGATGGATGGATGGATGGTGTATAAGGTAAGACATTATCTGGCGTTTTGTTTTGCAATATTATGCAAAAGCAACTTTCCTTACCTTCTGATACCGGCTGATCTGTATTTGGGATCTGCAAAAATCCTGAATCTCCTTGTTATGTGAAATTCATCCTCCGCTGTTGCGATTTCTAATATAAAGTAGTGTAAAGTCCTTACTTATATCTGTCAGTAAACTTGCCATGAAAGCACTAAAACAAACCAGTGTAGTGAGTTTACATTATTCACCCAAGGAACTTTAATTATTAGAGAGTTCCGGTCAGACGTTTTTTCACGGGACACATTTCCAGTGTTGTTGTTTCCGGATGAAGAGATGCTGCTCCGTTGTTGATTTAAGTAAAGTCTGAATGTCATTAAAACAATTAGCTCCATCTTGTGACATTTCTTCAACTCCCGTCCTTGCACGCTACACCGCTCCAACATAGATGACGGGGAGAAGACGCTGTCGAAGGTGAGCCACGTAAATAAGACCGCCCCCAAAACACAGCATCTGGAAGCGACTGTCAGAAAGCGGCTTGAAGATGATCTGTAAAACATCATCTATGCAACATTTTGACCAAAGAACCACCATTTCATGTTATGTTGACCACAAGGAAGTGTTTTACATTTAGAAAAAAAAAAAAAAATATGACTCCTTTAATGCGCCCTATAATCAATCCAGTGCAACTTTTAGAAGAAAAATGATCAAAAATAGACCATCCTTCGGGAGTGCGCTTTATAATCCGGTGCCCCCTGTGGTCCGGAAAATAGGGTAATAGAATAATCTTTATTTTACATCGTCGCCACCACCCTTCGTTTTTTTACTACTTTTGTTATTGTTGCATGTTATTCGTCTACACGAGACAGCGGCACCTATCAGATTGGGGGCTAGTCCGGGATAGATGATTAGATTAAGAGTGTTTTTAAAAAGGATTATACTAATTGTTTCATGGGCACATAACCCAATGTTTTTTAACCTTTTTTGAACCAAGGCACATTTTTTGCGTTGAAAAAGTCCGTAGACACACCACCAGCAGAAATGGTTAATAAATGGAACTCAGTTAACAGTAAAAAGTTGTTGTCACAATTGTTGTATATGACTTCAAACAATAACCAACCATGTATTATTATAGCTCATGTCTCAAAGTAGATGTACTGTCAAGACCTGTCAAGCCATGCTGTGACTTATTTTTTGCTGTTTGTGTAGTGTTTTACTTCTTGTCTTGCCTTACTATTTTGGTGGCTTTTTCTTTTTCGGGGGTATTTTCCTGTAGCAGTTTCATGTCTTCTTTTGAGTGATATTTCTCGCATCTACTTTGTTTGGGCGATCAAAAATATTTTAGTTTTTTTTAATCTTTCTTTGTGGGGACATTGTTGATTGTCATGTCATGTTTGGATGTACATTGTGGATACCGTCTTTGCTTCGCAGTAAGTCTTTGCTGTTGTCCAGCGTTCTGTTTTAGTTTACTTTGTATCCAGTTCAGTTTTAGTTTTGTTCTGCATAGCCTTCCCTAAGCTTCAATGCCTTTTTTTAGGGGCACTAACTTTTCATTTACTTGTAGTTTAAGAATTATACAACTTTTTACCTTCACACTGCCTCCCGCTGTTTCCGACATTTACAAAGCAATTAGCTTTGGCTGCCACTTACGGATTTGGAAGAGTATTAACGGTTACTCCGCCGATCTCCAGAAAGCACCGACACTCAAAAACAACACATAATTTGCAGACTAGAATTACAGGTTTGCAAAAAATATTTTTTAACACAAATAGGTGAAATTAGCACACCAGACTGTATACCTCAGGGCACAATAGTGTGCCACGGCACAGTGGTTGAAAAACACTGACATAACCAGCCTGTGGGGGTCAAAGTGCTCCATATCAAATTTTAACCAATTCATATATTTTTATTTCCATGTTTTTTGCCAGTCTAGATTACAATGCTCAGAAGGGGTTCATCTGTTTCATGTGGACTCCGTGAGTCACCTGAGAAGTGAGCTCAGTCCTCCATGTCAGTGAAGTGCATCAGTGATGCATCTTTTTCTGAGAAACCTATAATTCTGTCTCTTCGGCAGTCACCCGGATGAAAAAAAGAAAACGAGCAGATATGAAAGAAATGATGCCAAGAAGCAAAACGGTGTCCAAGTTTAGTGATATATTGGAATGAGTCAGCCTCGCTTCCTGCTGATTTTACACACACACACACACACACACACACACACACACACACACACACACACACACACACACACACACACACACACACACGCACGCACGCACGCACGCACGCACGCACGCACGCACGCACTCACGCACACGCACGCACGCACGCTCACACACACACACACTGACATCATGCATGATTGTGCACAGTACAGAGGATACGCATGTATTATACAGATAGTTAGAAACAAATATGCAGAGTCTAGTATAATAAACATTCTTGCAGTCGTCAACAGGTGGACTTGCTGCGTCTTGTTTCCTCTTCACTTCTCTGTTCAATTAAATGTTATCCGTTTTTTTTTTTACTGTTTTATACATGTTATTGTGGAAACGTTTGCGCCAGTAAATGTCCGCCATTTTCCAACTAATGAAACAAGATGAAGCTTGTTTTATTGATCTGTTTGGGTGCAAGGCGGTGTAAGCCAGTTCCAATACCGAACACTAGAGAGCAGCATGGTGCTGACCACACCACAGCAGGGATTTAATTGCATCAACCAGGAAGAAGAAGCGTGTTTTCTATAAATATGGATCCCTTGAAGGTCAGGATTGTTGCAAATGATTTCTTGGAGGGAAAATCAATGTCTGGTAGGAAAAACGTTTTGGTCATGTTGTTTTATTGAGAGTGGAATGTTGAGGGTAACACGTGACCCAAATGCTTAAGGGCAGAGGTAAAATAAAAAAATAAAAAAATAAAACATTGAAAGAGGACACAAATGACTATGAGCATTAACTTAGGATTAGCCTTCAGTAATAATAGGGCCGGCCCTAAGGTATATAGTTAGTCATGGACTCATGGTTTAGTGGTTAGAGTATCTGCCGTGAGATTAGTAGGTCATGAGTTCAAACCTTGGTTGAGTCATACCAGAGACTATAAAAATGTGATCCAATACCTCCCACTCAGCATCAAGGGTTGGAATTTGGCCAAAAATGATTCCCGGGCGTGGCCACCGCTGCTGCTCACTGCTCCCTTCACTTCCAAGGGGGAGATCAAGGGTGATGGGTCAATTGCAGATACTAATTTTGCTACACCTAATGTTTGTGTGTGTGTGACAATCATTGGTACTTCAACTTCATTATTATGTTCTCTTGGTGGCGGCAGTGCAAATATAGGCACTAGTGGGAAAAGTTAAAAAATACGCCTAGGATGTAAAGTATATGAAATGTGTTGTATTGTTCTTTGCCCCTCGAGATGCATTCTCGTTTTCGAGGGGGCTTCTTGGTGAGACAAATAAATTCATAGAATAGTTAAAAATGAATTGTGACACCCTTCCCTATTCCAATGGTACCTCCATTTCCGTTTGTACTATGTTCTAAAGTTCCAACAAAAACCTAAATTATCTGAACAAAACTACACATTGTTTTTCTAGAACAAATGAACCTCCATTTAAGAACCTGTCATTGTAAACACGTTATATTTCTGAACAGACCAAATAAAAATCTGTTTTGTTGTTTTAATCTTGTTTCGGTGTAGGAACGTTTCGTCTCATTGTTTGCCTTGCAGCACAGCCATTTTGTGACTGGCAGCACATCCATTGTGTCTGTTAATTCTTGGCGTACAGCGGACAAGAAGCAGGGTCAATGCTGTGGATACTTCCTGAATGTTTCAAACCACCATCGTTTGATTGAAACTTTCATTAATAGAGATAAGGCTTTTGAGTTTGTAATGCGCAGCACAATGTAACAGGAAACAAATCTGTACTGGCTAAAAACTTGAACAATCAAAAATACAATATTAGCCCATATTTCAGTTAGCTTGACAGTGTAGTTTGTATGGTGATGTAGTGCATGGATCATGATCAATATATTGACTTACACGATGGACAGCTGTCCGTTTGGTCCGGCTGGCCGGGGAAGTTTTCAGTTGATTTGGGTAAGCACACCATTTACACATCTCACATCTCAATCTGCCGTATTCACGAAATGACAGAGGAAAATATCAAAACATTGGTGTGGAGAGGTGGGGCCGGCAATCCAACAGCGAGGCAGGGTACGCCAGAGCTTGGCCCAAGATGGCGGCGAGGAGGCGTGGATGGCGAGCGAGCAGCGAGGTGGGGCGCCCCGGGAGTGACGCCGCAATCGTGATCAGGTGCGAGGGGCGCCCAGCTGGGAACAATTAAATAATTTTTGCGCACTCTGTAAAAGGGAGACTGCCGGAAACGTGCAGGAGAGAGGCGGAGACCAGAGACGAAGCCAGAGACGAAGCCACAGAGAAGCAGATGTGGAGCGAGCGCGGAAGAGAAAGACAGCCGGAGGAAGACGCAGACGCGGCCGGCTGAAAGGCGAAAGCTGAAAGGTTTTATTGAAATAATAAAACAAAAGTCGCAAACTGCTCGACGTGATGTATATCTTTGGTGGTCCATGGAACCTGGACGGTAAGACTCGGTCACAATTGGCTACACAAGCTACCAATGTTGATGAGATTAAACCCACACAATACAAGCAATTTAAAGGCAAATTCCAGGAAATAGGCCAGACTATCACAAAGTTTAACAATTGTGGAGGGAGTCACACAGCAAAAAGTGAAATGTGTCCAGCGTTTGGACAACAATGTCACATCTGCAAGAAATGAAATTACTACAAAAAATTCTGCAGGTCAAAGCCACAGAGTCAGTCCAAGTTTACCACAAACAAGCCCTATGGACAGTCTGTGCATCATGTGACAATGGATCAACACAGCCAAAGTGAATATAACACATTCTATGTGGATGACTCTGTAAATCCACAACAAAGAGACCAAGATGAAGGATTTGTCCCCGTGTGCATAATTGACTGCCAACCAAAATGAAAGTGGACACAGGGGCTAAATGCAATGTAATGTCACTAAAGACTTACAATAGAGTAAACAGCGGCGTGAAACTCGCCAAACAACACAAGTTTGGTTGCTTACGGAGGAGCCAAAATCGAGACACAAGGTGAAGCTACACTGACATACTTTTTAAAAGGGACAGCGCCACTTACTGCCATTTTTCATAGTGGATAAAAATGTGACATCACTGTTGGGCTTCCGTGCTTCCGTGCATACCTGCGTATCGGGCTAGTCCAGTTGAGTCCCGATGTGCACCATGTCACCACAGAGAACACTGGAGAGTTCAGCGCACGGATCCTCACACAATAACACAACATTTTTAGTGAAGATCTCGGAGTTGCTTACTACCAGTTGTTTACACAATTACAGTGGATACCAGTGGGCTGCTTGTTGTTAGGCCGGCCCACCGCATCCCCGTAGCAATGCAAGATTATGTGAAAGCCGAACTTGAATGTATAGGCGTTGTTACTTCAGTCACCGAACCAACAGACTGGGTGTCATCCATGGTCGCTGAGCACAAGAAAGGCAAATCGGAAATCAAATTATGCATCAACCCCAAAGATTTAAATGAAGCACTAAAATGGCTTCACCACCCTATGAGAAGTGTGGAGGAGGTAGCAGAAGAAATGTCAGGTGCGATAGTGTTTTGAGTGCTAGACCAGGCAGATCCGCCTGGACAAGAAGTCCTCAATGAAGACAACGTTTAGTACTCTTTTTGGACGTTACAGATTCCTTCGAATGCCTTTCGGCATTAACTCTGTAAGCGAAGTATTCCAGCGCACAATGGATCAGCTCTTTGCTGGATATCCATGCTCAGTCCTTGTCGATGACTTCGTCATCGGAGGCCGTGATGTGCCGGAGCACGGCGCCAACCCAAAAAAAGTGCCTGAACGTGTGAAGGAAATAAACCTCAAACTCAACCTGCAGGGATGCAAGTTTTGACTTGACCAAGTATGCTACGTTGGTCATATCTTCCCAAGTAAAGGTTTAAAAGCTGACCCCTCCAAAACTGCTGCTATCACAGACGTGCCAGTCCCCACTGATGTCACTTCACGTCAACGTTTCCTGGGAATGGTCAACTATCTTAGCATGTACATTCCAAACATCAGTGAGATCGCAACGGCACTGAGGAAGCTGACTCACAAAGAAACCGCATGTTGCTGGTTCCGCAACACCGAGATGCTTTCGACCGCCTGAAAGCATGTCTCTCCAGGGCCAACACAGATAGACAGACAACATTCACATTCACATTCACACACTAGGGCCAATTTAGTGTTGCCAATCAACCTATCCCCAGGTGCAGGTCTTTAGAGGTGAGAGGGAGCCGGAGTACCCGGAGGGAACCAACGCAAACCGGAGGGAAAATGCAATCTCCACACAGAAAGATCCCAAGCCCGGGATTGAACTCAAGACTACTCAGGACCTTCATATTGTGAGGCACATGCATTAAACCCTCTACCACCGTGCTGCCTAAAATCAAACAGCTGGTGTGTAATAAGCACATTACTTACAGTATAAGTTAGGGCTGGCAAAGTTAACGCGATAAAGAATTACGTTTTTTTTCAGATATGACATCACCGTTCGTAAATCATCCATTAATCAGTGAAGCGTATATCCTGATTTTGTCAGGAGTTGTAGGTGACGAACCCCAAGATGCAGAGATGACGCCAGGCATTGAGCAGGAACATATAATTTAATGTCCAAAATATTAAGAAAAAACACAAACCAGGAACGTAAAAATTGGAAACAGCAAACAAGAACCAGCAAACAGGAACTATGAACAAAAAGACGGAAAGCAGTCCACGGCATACAGGAACAGCGACAAGTAGTAGTACGACATCGACAGGTATTAGCGGCAATAATCCAGTCCCGAGTGGAGGGCAAAGCGGGTCTAAATAGCACCTGGCTGATTGACACCAGGTGTGGCCCGGTGCCAATCAGCCACAGCTGAGGGGAAAAAGCACTCAGGGAGACAAACAGGAAATAAAGACAAAATAAAAGTGCTGACAGGAAAAAAAGACAAACGCAGAGGGGAAAACTAAAACATGACTAAAATGTCAGGGACAAGACAGACAGATTTCCATCTATGAGTGAATGTAGGAGTTCGCCGACACAGCTCAGAAGAAAAACCCAGGGTAAAACAGAATCCATCCTATTTGGGTCCCACATCTACCTTAAGAAAGTCAGTGACTTCACTATTAAAGTGGGTGACATTGTTATCACCAGGAAAGATCACCTACCTAGGTTCCATTCTAGAGGCTAATCTTTCCTGTGATAAAATGGAAACCAAAGTAATCAAAAAGGTCAACCAAAGAACGAGATTTCTACACAGAATCTCCTCTTTAGTCAACAAAAGCACCTTGAAGATAGCGGGAATTCTCATTCAACCCATTTTCGATTACGTATGCACCTCCTGGTGCCGCAGCACCTCCAAAACCCTCAAATCTAGACTCCAAACATCCCAGAACAAGCTAGTCAGGTTACTTCTAGACCTCCACCCCAGATCACACCTCACTCCTACTCACTTCTCCAAAGTGGGCCGGCTCAGGGTGGACGACAGAGTAAAACAACTTGCACTGAGCCTAGTCTATAAAATCCGCTACACCTCCCTGATACAGAAGTACATGTCAAACTACTTCCTTAACGTAAATGAGCACCATAACCACAACACCAGGGAGAGCTCCACAAACCACGTTAAACTCAGATTCTGATCTAACAAAGGTCTTAACTCATTCTCTTTCTATACCACATCAATGTGGAATGCACTCCCAACAGGTGTAAAAGAAAGTCCATCTCTATCCTCCTTTAAAACCGCACTAAAAGAACACCTGGCAACTTGAACCCTAGACTAACCCCCCATTTCTTAGATTATGTAATTGTTGATGACTGAAGTGCTGATATCAACCAAAACAACCCCCCGCCCCCTTCCCGGATTGTAAATAATGTAAATAATTCAATGTATATACTGTGATGATTAACTTCTATGATGACTGTATTATGCTGATAATATATATTTGTAACATGAATTGATCAATGTGGACCCCGACTTAAACAACTTGAAAAACTTATTGGGGTGTTACCATTTAGTGGTCAATTGTACGGAATATGTACTGAACTGTGCAGTCTACTAATAAAAGTTTCAATCAATCAATCAATCCAAGTGGCTTGCTGGTTTACGGGGTCGAGTCCAGTGATGGTGGTGGACCACATCTTTTGCATATCACAAGTGTCTCTGATTCATGTATTATTTTGTTTCTGGGATGCTGGCAACATTTCGATGTGGCTGACAAGGTTGGACGTGTCGACGGCATGTTGGTTCACACTGTCCAGTGAGCTTAAGGGAAGTTAGGCCCTCATATTGGGTTGGAGCACTCAATTTGTACACCCTGACTCACCTACAAACACAGACTGTGTAATCCGCCTCATTGGTGCATTTAAAAAAATATGTAACTGTCAGTTATTGTTGTATTGTTATGGAATTATCTGGTTGACATCATAATTGAATAATTACAATGTGCCTCTATATAAAGGGGAACTATTTAAAAGCACTTTTTAGGGGGAATTTTGCCTATTGATCACGATCATTAGGAGACAAGAATACACGTCTTTTTTTTAATTTAAGATTTTAAAGATGATTTAAAAAAATGCTTGGAGGATGCGGCTAATGGGAGTGACTGTTGTCACTGTTGTAGCCTTCAAAGCCCTCTAAAAAGAGTTAAAGTCCATCTACATTTTATACCCCGTATTTTTCGGAGTATAAGTCGCTCCGGAGTATAAGTCGCACTTGCCGGAAATGCACAACAAAGAAAAAAAAAAAAACATATATAAGTCGCGCTGGACTATAAGTCGCATTTTTGGGGGAAATGTATTTGATAAAACCCAACACCAAGAATAGACATTTGAAAGGCAATTTAAATAAATAAAGAATAGTAAACAACAGGCTGAGTAAGTGTACGTTATATGACGCATAAATAACCAACTGAGAAGGTGCCTGCTATGTTAACGTAACATATTATGGTAAGAGTCATTCAAATAACTATAACATATAGAACATGCTATAAGTTTACCAAACAATCTGTCACTCCTAATCGCTAAATCCCATGAAATCTTATACGTCTAGTCTCTTACGTGAATGAGCTAATTAATATTATTTTATATTTTACGGTAATGTGTTAATAATTTCACACATAAGTCGCTCCTGAGTATAAGTCGCACCCCTGGCCAAACTATAAAAAAAACTCTGACTTATAGTCCGAAAAATGCGGTACACATTGCAAGTATATATTTCTACAATGTAGTAACAGGCACGTTCATAAATATGTAATGTGTACCGTTTTTTTGTCAATTTAAGCATTACCGGTACTTCAGTGCGGTAATGCTCGGTTGGTAGGGTTCCAGGTTCGATCCCCGCTTCCGCCATCCGAGTCTCTGCCTTATGAGCAGATTTTTACAAGTTAGGTCTTCTTGTCTCACAAGGGTTGTGAACATAGGCCAAAACAAAAAAAAGTGCAGGTCCCCTATTTAAAATAAATATGTTTCATGATGAGAGAATGGAAAGGGCTTGGATTAGACCCTGTGTAAAAAATATATTTTGTCTGTGTGTGTGTACATGTGTCAGTGTCTGTGCCCATTTTGTTTAAAAAAAACATCATGTTTAATAGATGATAAACATTTGCATACATTTA
This sequence comes from Nerophis ophidion, assembly GCF_033978795.1. Classification (NCBI taxonomy): domain Eukaryota; kingdom Metazoa; phylum Chordata; class Actinopteri; order Syngnathiformes; family Syngnathidae; genus Nerophis; species Nerophis ophidion. Next base: position 44,824,879 of record NC_084614.1, read on the forward strand.
AAAAAAATCCCCAATCCCATGTTGGGTTTACATTTTAATAAGGTACACTGGATTGTTAATTCATATTTAATTATGAGTTAACTATGAACATGTTTTTATCAATTTTGTAACCAAGCGCCTTTTGTGTCATCCTCGCCAGTTTCAGGTCCTAAAAGGCTGTCAAAGTGTACCAACTTGTCGGAATACCTACTCAGACTTCTTCTGTCCAGGTGAGATGCATGATTTATGATCCAGAATAAACTTACAGGGAGGAAGGAAGCAGCAGACCACTCGATGATGTAAACATAGGGACAGACGGGAGTGATCACGGCGCCGCTATAAATAGCTATTCTTATAATATAGGAATAACTATAACAAAAAACTTATAAAACAAAAAGAACACTAATACTTGGTTAATATTCAAATCATAAAATGTAAATGATTATTGCTGGCGGTTAATGAATGGTTATTTATTGGATTTTATGGGTGAAATGGAGGAGCTCCCATTGGCTCCACTGTAAGCAGACTTTTTCTTTACAAGTCAGTGTATTTGAAAAAAAAAACATTATGTGTTTCATAATGTTTGTGAAGTATAGGCAACATTCCAAAAATAATGCAGTTCCCATTTTAATTGCAAGGACTACTTCTTGACTATGACAGTTTATTGTAGTCTTTACACTACTTTAATCTAATATCTTGGAATTGCAACTGTAAATTAAGTGAGAGGTGTAAGACAAGACATAACAGGACAGCATCGTTATGATCATCCACCCATTTTCTACCGTTTGTCCCTTTCGGGTTCTCAAGGGGTGCTGCAGCCTATCCCAGCTGCATTCGGGCAGAAAGCGGTGTACACCCTGGACAAGTCGCGACCTCAACGCAGGGCCAACACAGATAGATAGACAGCATAAAGTGAAGTGAATTATATTTATATAGCGCTTTTTCTAGTGACTCAAAGTGCTTTACATAGTGAAACCCAATATCTAAGTTATATTTAAACCAGTGTGAGTGGCACTGGGAGCAGGTGGGTAAAGTGTCTTGCCCAAGGACACAACGACAGTCACTAGGATGGCGGAAGTGGGGATCAAACCTGGAACCCTCAAGTTGCTGGCACGGCCACTCTACCAACCGAGCTATACCGCCCCGTTCACATTCATATTCACACACTAGGGCTAATTTAGTGTTGCCAATCAACCTATCCCCAGGTGCATGTCTTTCGAGGTGGGAGGAAGCCGGAGGGAACCCACGCAGTCAAAGGGAGAACATGCAAACTCCACACAGAAATATCGAACCCAGGACTATTGTATTGTGAGGCACATGCACGAACCCCTGTATCACCATTCTGCCTCGTCATGATCATGTTTTTTTTTTTAATTAAAAAAATGGACATTTATTACTACATGAACACTTACAAAAGTATAGACGAATTGGTTCGGTTGAGCGCTAGTATTGATTACCAGTTGACACGTCTCAGTTAAAATGTTTTCATTGTACCACCTCTTGTTATTTCACTGAAAGTTCATTCTTTTTAATCACTTAAAGGCCTACTGAAATTAGATTTTCTTATTTAAACGGAGATATCAGGTCCATTCTATGTGTCATACTTGATCATTTCGCGATATTGTCATATTTTTGCTGAAAGGATTTAGTAGAGAACATCCACGATAAAGTTTGCAACTTTTGGTCGCTAACAGAAAAGCCCTGCTTCTACCGGAAGTCGCAGACGATGACGTCACATGTTGATGGCTCCTCACATATTCACATTCATTTTAATGGGAGCCTCCAACAAAAAGAGCTATTCGGACCGAGAAAATGACAATTTCCCCATTAATTTGAGCGAGGATGAAAGATTTGTGTTTGAGGATATTAATAGCGACGGACTAGAAAAAAAAACAAAAAAAAAACGCGATTACATTGGGACGGATTCAGATGTTTTTAGACACAATTAATAGGATATTTCTGGGAAATCCCTTATCTTTCTATTGTGTTTTAGTGAGTTTAACAGTACCTGATAGTCGGAGCTGTGTGTCTACGGGTGTCTTGACGCCAGTGTCTCAGGGAAGTCGACGGCAGCTTTATGGACGGCGCAAGCTCAGCTCATCTCTGGTAAGAAGCGACTTTTTACCACATTTTTTTCACCGAAACCTGCTGGTTGACATTCGGTCGGGATCTATGTTTGCTTGGCTGCGCTCTGATCCATAGTAAAGGTTCACCTCTGGGAATTTTAAACAAGGAATCACCGTGTGTTTTTGTGGCTAAAGCTTCCCAACTCCATCTTTCTACATTGACTTCTCCAATATTAATTGAACAAATTGCAAAAGATTCAGCAACACAGCTCTCCAAAATACTGTGTCATTTTGCGGTTAAAGCAGACGACTTTTAGCTGTGTGTGTGTGCAGCGCTCATATTTCCTAACAGTCCATGCTGTCATGCGTACACGTCATCATTACGCGACGTTTTTAAGAAGAAACTCTTGGGAAATTTAAAATTGCAATTTAGTAAACTAAAAAGGCCATTCGGCATGTGTTGCAATGTTAATATTTCATCATTGATATATAAACAATCAGACTGCGTGGTCGGTAGTAGTGGGTTTCAGTAGGCCTTTAAGCCACGCTTAAGTGAAATATGTTGGCCTGCTCTGTCACTCACAGCTTTAAGAACTTAAGGATGCAACAGAGGCTCCATCACTTCAAATTAGCTAACAAAGTCCGCCGACGTAATTGAACAAAATAAATGGGTTCAATCAAGGCTCATCTCTTCCACTTAAAAGTACAAGGCTCAATCTCAGAACAAGAAAACCACACCTTGTAAAGTAATTGGGCATCTTTGTCCTTAATTATTCTTTCAATGCTTTGCTCTTCTTCCAACCGGGCTCTAATGAATAGAAATGTCCAACTCGATTGCTTTTGGATGCATCTACCAACGCAAGCGTGACCGTAGATATCCAAACAGAAAAGGATGGAAAAAGAAAGTTCAAGCAAATTGTTGCATTGTGATCAATGATTCTTTTCACTTAAATTTCCATCCACTTTTGTACAATCTTCTTCAGTGTCTGATAGCTGAGCTGCAAGGAGAATTCTATCGACGTTTTGTCATCGGTCGTAGATAAAGACACATAACGTGTCAGGCTTGCTTGGCCTCCAGGGCCCCGCTGTCGTTTTCTTTCACTGCGCTTCTTCCTCCGCTACGCCACTGAGACTTATGATTTCATCAATTCTTCTTTCTGAGCTCGAGAACCAGAAAGATAGGCCAATTACAGCAAGACAAAATTAGATCAAATGTAAGGATTTGAAACCCAGCCGTCATAGGAAGATGGATCACTTATGATAGGCAAAGTTAAATCTCTGAGGTGGCGTTTTTTTAATTATTTTATTGTGTGGGTAAGAGGAATGAAAACCAAACATAATTATGTCAAGCGTCTATGCACACAATATTCATCCATTAAGCAGAATACGGTAAAGGGCAGGTGGTTGTCTTGTCACGACTCATCATGGTCACGAACGCACTCTTATACATTCATTAAAAAACAAAGTTATGATCCGTAAGTACAAGACCTGTATAAAAAGTATAGTTAAAACCGGAACACAGTATGTGTCTAACACAGGGGTCGGGAACCTTTTTGGCTGAGAGAGCCAAGAAGCCAAATATTTTAAAAGGTATTTCCGTAAAAGCCATATAATATTTTTTTTTACACTAAACACAACTAATCACGTACATTTTTAAGTAAAACCACCATTTATAGAGTATAATAAGTCTGTTATTCTCTGTAATAACATTGTTATTCTGAAGCCAACTGTGGAGGGGTTGTGGCCTGTGGGCCTCCAGCGAAGCAGGGTGTTCTAGGACCGGCCTCGAAATCAGCAACAGGTGCATAGACGGCCCACCTGGGCCTTGTTATCTAATCACCTGTTGCTATGTTATAAGCAGCAGCCAGGAGGAGAGACGGGGTTGGGGCTGGAGCCAGAGTGCGAGCGAGAACGAAAGAGAAAAAGACAATTGCTGGAAAGCAACTGAGAGACTTATTGAAAAATAAAACAATATTGTAACCCTGAAACAGGCTCTCATGTCGGTGCTTGGTGGTCTGAAGAAACCCCAGGAGGGCAAGCCCCACACTAATCAATAACAAATAAATAACTTTTTACCATTAACGCAACTTCTGGAACAGGTGCAGTAGAAAACGGATGGATGGATGCACGAGAAATGTTTTATATTTTGAACGTTACTTTTAACACTGTGATTACAAGCGGAATTATTCATTACTTACCGTGTCAAGCAGTGTCAGCTCGGATTTATCTGAGAGCCATATGCAGTCATCAAATGAGCCACATCTGGCTCTAGAGCCATAGGTTCCCTACCCCTGGTCTAACACATAGCTACAATGAGGAATAATAACATCGCTTCTTAATAAAGGTGTCTCAATACAACTTTTTTACTTCCGATACAAGTCCGACATTGGAGCTTTGATTATTGGTAATTACTAATGTTGATCACCAGGACACATAGACACTTTGTTATTATTCGTTGCCCGGATCCTAGTTTGTTTAAGTTTTATGTCACTTATTGGCTGAGTTCTGTTTCAGCACCCCTGTTTTGTGTCTCTTTGGTTGCCATGGTTGTTTATTCTTTCCACCTGCCTCTGATTAGTGTTCGGGATGCTAAACTGTTCCCGGGCATTAATCAGAGAGCTATTTAGTCCTGCCTTTTCATCACACTCAGCCTGGAGCTTTTGTTTGCTTTACACAACTGTGACATTTGATGATTTCACGCTCCCTGTGTTTGTCTTTACGCTAAATTCCGCCTTAGCGTTCCTCGTGAGCTATCCCGTTAGCTTCCAGTGCTATGTGCAAATTTGTTTTGTAGCGTTTTCCCTGATTTATGAGAATAAATCATTCTTCTTACTTGCAAGCTGCTTCCTTTTGTCCCACCACTTCCTGGAAAGACTACCTTTGGTCGAGGCATCAACATGCCTTCACCACGTTAAACACTTTATTATTGTGCAGTGTGGAATGTTAGAAAAAGTTGAATTAGTGAAAGTATTTAAAACACAGAACAATCGTAATTATGAGAAACTTGAACATATTTATTATCAACTGTCTGCATTGGACTTATGCTGTCATTAGGTTAAATTGTAGAGGTAGTTATTTTGTTGGGACCCCTACTTTTAGACTGTAATATTGTCCAATAAAATTATGTACGTCCAGCTTGTGTGCTATTGTGTGCACAGCTGTTGTGTGGCTTCTTGCTCCTAGCACCTAATAGTCTACCATAATACCTTTTGTAAATGACTTGACTAAAATACAAGAAAAGACTATTCGGGCTCCAGTACTATGAAATGCCCTCCCGGTAACAGTTAGAGATGCTTCCTCGGTAGAAGCATTTAAGTCCTGTCTTAAAACTCATTTGTATACTGTAGCCTTTAAATAGACCCCCTGTTTGGACCAGTTGATCTGCCATTTCTTTTCTTTTCTCCTCTGCCTCCCTCTCCCTTGTGGAGCGAGGGCACAGGTCGGGTTGCCACGGATGAAGTGCTGGTTGTCCAGAGTCAGGACCCGGGATGGACCGCTGTGCATTGGTTGGGGACATCTCTGCGATGTTGACCCGTCTCCTTTCCGGATGGTCTCCCGACGGTCCCACTATGGACTGGACTCACACTGTTAAGTTAGATCCACAATAGACTGGACTTTCACAATATAATACTAGACCCCACTCAACGTCCATTGCATCTGGTCTCCCCTAGAGGGGGGGAAGGTCACCCACATCTGCGGTCCTCTCCAAGGTTTCTCATAGTCATTCACATTGACATCCCACTGGGTTGTGAGTTTTTCCTTGCCCTTATATGGGCTATGAACCGAGGATGTCGTTGTGGCTTCTGCAGCCCTTTGAGACACTTGTGATTTAGGGCTATACAAATAAACATTGATTGATTGATTGATTGATTGATTGATTGATTGATTGATTGAACCCTGTGTGTTTATTGGAGGACATTCAGATGTTTTCTGGCTGTCCAGCTTTGTTGGGCGCCAAGTTGTGGAAGACTGTTGCTTCCGGGTTCTCCGGACCACCAGGGATAGACATGACAGGCTTCGTTCACGTTTAACAATGTTTTATTTTTCAATAAAGCTTTTTGCTTTCCAGCAATTCTGTGTCTTTTTGCCAATGTCTTTCTGCTTTTCAGCAACGATCTGTCCGTCTCTCTCTCTCGCCGCCTCCCGACTGCGGCGTTTTACAGAGCGACAGGTGATTAGACAAACACTTTCAGCTGTGTCATCCAATCACCTGTCACCAACCTCGAGGCCGTCCATGCCACACCCCGCTTCCCCGCAGGCGCACAACCATCACAACGCTGTAGGACTGTTTATATGTCGGAGTTTGCACACAAGCTGACATAATCTAACCTGTTGCTGATATCGGACTGATATATTGGATCTGGACCCCCTTAATTATTAGTTAGCTTCTTGGACTTCATTTTACCTCCCAAGTAAAAATTCAACTTATCTGGGTACAATGCTCCAAAGAAAACAAAAAAGTGAAAATGCAACATAATAAAAAGCTCAGTTAGACTGTTGCCACTATCATTACGGATAAAGATGGTATCCTTGAGCCTGTTTAAATAGGTTTACCTCAATGACCGCAAAATACTATCCGAACACTCAAGGGGTCTCATATACTGAGAAACTACTATTGAGACGGAAATGGAAAGGTTGGTTGTGCTTTGGCTGGAAGAATAAAAAGCCAATCTGTATCCCAGCGAGCTTCATGTTGCTTCAGGATAAGATCAAATATTATTTGAACCTTAAAAGAGGGGGCGTGGAGTGAAAGCCAAGTGTTGATGAAGTGTTTAAGAAAAGTGGCTTTACGCAATTATAGGCTCCTTCTAAATTGTATAAGTTTAATGTTTAAGGTGAAGCTGCTGGAGGGAATGATAAGGCAGCAAATGAGTTTCCTGATGTGTTGGCTGAAATTACAAAAAGGGATAGATGCATGGAATTTGTCTCTTTTTTTACTAATTAGTATTTGTATTACTGTATTTAAATGCATTTTGCCCATTATGTGTTCTAAGTACAGTGTGAGCAACTTCAGTGTTAAATCTGTACTATCAGAAAATTTGACTTTTTGTAGTGGCTGGACTACAAACTACACTATATTGCCAAACGCATTTGACTCACATATGAAGTTGAAGTGCCATCCCATTCCTAACCCATAGGGTTCAATATGATTTTGGTCCACCTTTTGCAGCTATTACAGCCTCAACACTTCTGGGAAGGCTGTCCACAACGTTGCAAAGTGTGTTTGTAGGATTTTCCACCATTCTTCCAAAAGTGCATTGGTGAGGTCACACACTGATGTTGGTCGAAAAGGCCTGGCTCTCAGTCTCCGTTCTAATTCTTCCCAAAAGTGTTCTTTCGGGTTCAGGTCAGGACTCTGTGCAGGCCAGTCAAGTTCATCCACGCCAGACTGTGTCATCCATGTCTTTATGGACCTTGCTTTGTGCACTGGTTCACAGTCAGGCTGGAAGAGGAAGGGGCCCGCTCCAAACTGTTCCCACAAGGTTGGGAGCATGGAATTGTCCAAAATGTTTTGGTATCCTGGAGCATTTCACTGGAACTGAGTGGCCTAGCTCAACTCCACACCATAATCCCTCCTCCATCAAATTTCACACTCGGCACAATGCAGTCCGAAATGTACCAATCTCCTGGCAACCTCCAAACCCAGACTCGTCCATCAGATTGCCAGATGGAAAAGCCTGATTCATCACTCCAGAAAACACGCCTCCACTGCTTTAGAGTCCAGTAGCGACGTGCTTTACACCACTGCATCCGACGCTTTGCATTGAACTTGGTGATGTATTTCTTAGATGCAGCGGCTCGGCCATGGAAACCCATTCCATGAAGCTCTCTGCCTACTGTACGTGGGCTAATTGGAAGGTCACATGAAGTTTGGAGCTCTGTAGCTACTGACTGTGCAGAAAGTCGGCGACCTCTTTGCACTATGCGCTTCAGCATCCCCTGACCCCTTTTTGTCAGTTGACATGGCGTACCACTTTGTGGCTGAGTTGCTGTTGTTCCCAAACTCTTCCATTTTCTTATGATAAAGCGAACAGTTGGCTTTGGGATATTTAGGAGCGATGGATATTTCATGACTGGATTTGTTGCACAGGTGGCATCCTATGACAGTTCAACGCTGGAAATCACTGAACACGGCCCATTCTTTCACAAATGTTTGTAAAAACAGTCTCCATGCCTAAGTGTTTGATTTTATACACCTGTGATTAGGACAAGTGATTAGGACACTTGATTCTGATAATTTGGATGGGTGGCCAAATACTGTTGGCTATATGGTGTATGTATTTTTGCTACTGGTGTGCAGGATTAAACTTGTGGGGGGACCCCAAGATTCAAATACAGGAGGCGACGTGCAAGTAAAAATATTTCAATCATGAAAAAGCAGGTTGTGTCAGGGTGGACGAAGCAATGGACTCAAAATAAAAACCTTTTTAAAGGAAGACAGAAAACAGAGGCATGACGATTGCAGAAAGTAAAACACAACGCAGAATGCAAAACAACGCGAAGCAGAGCAAAGCACAAAACAATGGCTTTGAGAGGTTTCTTGTTTGCCAACCAGGTGCAGGTGTCTCTTGATCGCCAACTCGAGACAGGTGTGTCTCCTGATTTTCAAACTGGGCCAGGTGAGAGAGCCAGTGCAACACACATCAAAATGTAGTGAAACTAGACAATAAGAGGAACTAAATATTCTAATACAAACCTGAGAAATACTAAAAATGCAATGGTGAAGCTCATCTGTTTACTCTGTGGGTCAGTAAACCCTGTTTCCAAGAAATAACCTGCAGAGGCACTTTTAAGACGAGACTTCAACATTTTGACGCAGTCCATTCCGCAATATCCGGTGATAATAGATGGTTGGGGCTTATCTTGATTTGAAAATGTGGACCTGTGAAAGATTCTGGGCTTTTGTGATTTATTGTGATGAGTATTTGCCCCAAGAGAGCAGAGAAAATACTGCATGAATGTGCACTCCTCTGGTTTCACTGACTTCATTATTTGGGGGATGTATGGTGGACCACCTTAAATGCTATGGTGCGCCGTATGTGGCTCACAGGCCACCTCTTGAAAACTCCTGTTTTCTGGTCATTGACCATTTTTGTGTTTATTGTAGCGTTTGGACCATTGCTGACTGTTTCCCCTGTTGGCCACCGTATTTATGTCATCATTTTTTTTCTACCCTAAAAACCTTCTGTCATGACGTGGACTATGGTGTGTTTTTTTTTCCCGTGGTGCAAAGTGACTGGACCGGACATGGCATGAAGGAAATGATATCTTTTATTATAAACTCAAAAAAAGAACCATCTTAAAGCCAGCCTGGAGAAAAAGAAGGAACATGTTGACTTCAACGTCGGACTCGCGCAACGATCCTCAGGTACATTTCTACCATTTATGGAGATATCCGCTCCCGTCATATGTTGTATACACGTCACACATTGGGCAAACTCCAAACGACTCGTTTCGAGGAAGTATGAAGGAAGGACATTTTTTTTTTTTATTAATATCTCCTCCATGCCTCCAGGGTTTGATTTCTAATTTTCCGCACATGCAGATCCCAAATACACAAAAACAGGTACCAAAAGTTAAGACAAACTGTTGTTGCAAAAGGTTGAGTATACAAGCAGAAAACCTATGTAAATATAAATAATTTGAAGCCACTTGAATACTAATTTACAGATAGCACACATACAAATGTATGAAAACAAAGTGCTACCTCGGTGTAGAAATGTAATTGTTTTTTTATGCACCTGGTACAATGATAATCCATGCTCGGTTCCCTCAAAACATCACACCTTATATATAACATGCCTTCTAAATATAAAAACTAACTTCAAAATAAGAAATATTGTATGAAAAACAATTCAATAGAATGAGGTTTGAACAACTACAATAGTTTTATGAATTTCTACGGTATCTCCCTACAGGTGCTTCTCTGTCAGCTTCTTCATATTTTAATGAATGTATGTCCGCCGTTTAGATATTGTTTATTATTAGAATTTATTACTGGCTGCTGTTACTCATTCTGCATCTGTATGGTGCAGACTAGCAGCACTATGCTCCAAATGCTTCACCAAGTTTCAGTTTGAGTTTATTTGGAACATGCACGCATACCACATCATACGTTACAATTTCCTGTTTCTCTATTCAACATGTTCGAAAAGGAGTAGGAAGAAGCAGAGCTCATTTAATCCTACCCCATTTACTCATAGCAGTTGCAACATGTTTCTATGTTTTATCTATTTATTTATTTATTATCGTCCTCTGTTTGTGTTGTGTTCGCTCGTTTTTCTTGTGTTATCATAAAACACTTTAAGACCAATGTTTTGAAAAAAAATATATCACTCTTGAGTCAACATTGTAGTTTATACTATGATTAATGATAATTAAAAACTAAATGTGGGATATAAATGATAATGGAAGTATAGTTGTTTGTATATATAGTATATAATTGGTGCAAAATATGTGTGCAAGGATATTTCACATGCCTTTACTGTGTATATAATTGAACTACGTTCATGTTGTGTTTTATGTGTATTTATAATATGTTGTGCAAAGGACATTTCATAATTTTAAATTTTCGGAATTTCATTTTGTACTTGATATTGTTTATAGGGTTAGGAACAATAAGTGTTCAACTTCAGCTTTCGGTCTGCAACATTTTCATTTTCAATATATGAATGTTCAACTGTTTGTTTATTTTGTTGACCATTGACCGAAGAATAATAATAAACTAACCTGTCTATTGTACAGCACTTTGCCTACCCCTGTTGTAAATTTTAAATTTGCTTTATGAATAAAGTTGATTTGATTTGATGTTCTCAATGTATTCACAATATACTCCATAAGTAATAATATTTTTTTAAAAATACATAAATAGTGAAGTAAATACATGATAAATGGGTTGTACTTGTACAGCGCTTTTCTACCTTCGAGGTACTCAAAGTGCTTTGTCACTACTTCCACATTCACCCATTCACACACACATTCACACACTGATGGAGGGAGCTGCCATGCAAGGCGCTAACCAGCACCCATCAGGAGCAAGGGTGAAGTGTCTTACTCAGGACACAACGGATGTGACGAGGTTGGTACTAAATGGGGATTGAACCAGGGACCCTCAGGTTGCACACGGCCACTCTTCCACTGCACCACGCCGTCCCAAGTAAGTTATATTTCATTTGGTGAGATAATTAAGATTATCTACAAAATGAATGGATGGATGAAATAAATTAAGAATGTTTACCACGGTTCTTATTCTTTGTACTTTGTAAACATTCTAAGTTTGAGGAGTTCCTTGAAGTGGATCATAGTGCATCGTTTGATTTCTTTGCTTAATAACACATTCCATAATTTAATTCCACATACTGACATACTGAAGGTATTAAGTGTTGTTCATGTGTACAAATGTTTTAAATTACATTTTTAGATAGCTACACGCTATGTTTTGTTTAACTCACTGAATATCATCCACTTCTTCTAAGCACTGACCTTCATATTTCCATCTCCAGCTATAAGCTCATGCTAGCCAGTAAGAATGGATGTTTTGGTCAGATCTTACGGGGTTCACTGTGACATTCGCTACACCATCTAAGGCATACAAAATATTCAAGTGACAATACTTGTGAGCTGGGGTACTCGTATCTCGGTGTGCCACTGTATTGCATCGCAAAATACCAATATCTCCAAGTAATACATAGATTAGCAGTTCAAAATATCATCATCCGTTATCTCTGCCTGCAACATATTCAGCAGGGAAATACATTTGCAAAAGTACTAATTAGGTCACTAACAGCGTCACTAAATTAAAATTTTCTTAGAAAGACTATTTATCAGCATCTTCCTGCAAATCACTTGTCTCCAGTTACTGGAGAAAAAAAGACTGTGAGCTGAACCAGACCGCCTATCCCCAAAGAAGCAATCAGTGATAAATGTTGAGCATACAAGAATACATTATTAGTGGGTATTTAACGTTGACAACACTTGCAATGCCGTGTGGCTATTTTCCAGCCAAATGTTTCCCATTTGATTAATTTGAAGAGGTCAGGAAGTTGAACATGAGATAACAAAAATGGCATTGTGCTTAGGAGATGTTTCTATGAGTTATCAAAGATGATTTATAGTTCAATTTAAGCATAACTGGCCTCCAAATTTACACACAAAATATTGTTCATCAGTGCTAGGTTTAAGATGTTTTGTGATGCACTTTGTTGTTATTGGTAAACAGGACGCCGGATGCTGAGGTGGAACACGGGTATGACGAAGAAAGGGTTTTCAACTTCATTAAAGCACAATGTATAAAACAACAGAGAAAAACAAAAGTAAATCAAGTGATCCCTTGATTATATAACGGGGGGTGTGGCAGACGTTATAGCAGGGATCACCAACGCGGTGCCCGCGGGCACCAGGTAGCCCGTAAGGACCAGATGAGTCGCCCGCCGGCCTGTTCTAAAAATAGCTCCAACAGCAGCAATTACCAGGGAGCTGCTTCTATTTTCTAAAGTGTGTTTATTTACTAGCAAGCTGGTCTCGCTTTGCCTTTTAATTCTAAGAGAAACAAAACTCATATAGAATTTGAAAATCTAAGAAAATATTTTAAAGACTTTGTCTTCACTTGTTTAAATACATCCATCCATCCATTTTCTACCGCTTATTCCCTTTTGGGGTCGCAGGGGGCGCTGGCGCCTATCTCAGCTACAATCGGGCGCATTTATTTTTTTTCACTTTGCTTCTTATAACTTTCAGAAAGACAATTTTAGAGAAAAAATACAACCTTAAAAATTGTTTCAAGATTTTTAAACACATACCTTTTTACCTTTTAAATTCCTTCCTCTTCTTTCCTGACAATTTTAATCAATGTTCAAGTAAATTGATTTTTTTTAATGTAAAGAATAATAACATTTTTTTAGATTTAATTCTTCATTTTAGCTTCTGTTTTTTCGATGAAGAATATTTGTGAAATATTTCTTCAAATCTACTATGATTAAAATTCAAAAAAATTATTCTGGCAAATCTAGAAAATCTGTAGAATCAAATTTAAATCCTATTTCAAAGTCTTTTGAATTTCATTTAAAATTTTTGTTCTGGAAAATCTAGAAGAAATAATGATTTGTCTTTGTTAGAAATATAGCCAGGCCCAATGTGTTATATATTATAACAAAATGCAGATTGGATTTTAACCTATTCAAAACATGTCATCAAAATTCAAAAATTAATCTTAATCAGGAAAAATTACTAAAGATGTTCCATAAATTCTTTTTAAAATTTTTTCAAAAGGATTCCAATTAGCTAGTTTTTCTCTTCATTTTTTCGCTATAATTTGGAAGTTTAAAGAGTCGAAATTGAAGATAAACTATGTTTCAAAATTTAATTTTCTTTTTTTTCGTGTTTTCTCCTCTTTTAAAAAGTTCAGTTAAGTGTTTTTTTCATCAGTTATTCCCTACAAAAAACCTTCCGTAAAAGGAGAAAAAATGTACGACGGAATGACGGACAGAAATACCCATTTTTATTATATATATACAGATTTATTTATTAAAGGTAAATTGAGCAAATTGGCTTTTTCTGGCAATTTATTTAAGTGTGTATCAAACTGGTAGCCCTTCGCATTAATCAGTACCCACGAAGTAGCTCTTGGTTTCAAAAAGGTTGGTGACCCCTGCGTTATAGCAATGCTATTCAACTGGCGACCAGAGTTCAGTTCAACTTTCTTTTGCAGACAATTTCCTAAATCACTGGCATGCTCCTGTTGTTTTGAGAATTTAATAAGCACATTGGCAGATCCTTCCATTGACATTTTAACCACTGTAGTGCACACTTGCATTTTACATGACAGGGCTATCTTGTCCTGAAATGTGAGACTCGGAAAAACAAATAGAAATAGCCCAAAAACAAAAGTGTATTATATAGAATGCTGGCTTTCGTAATAGCGAAGGTACAAGTCTGACCACAGGTCTTTATCTTTCTGAAAATGTGGCCCCTAGAACAACTTAGTTGAGTAGCCCTGCATACCTCTCCCAGCATGACGACCCAACTCCAGTGTCAATTTTGTGGCTGAAATGATTCAAGGGTTCTAACAGAGCAAACCGACTGCGTGGTTCCGGCATGAGGAGGCTTTATTCAAAGTGGTAGGGGTATTTCTAAGGACCACTTCATTTATTCCTGACGGCATAAATAAAGTACTATCTAATCTAATGTGCCACTTGGTTGTCGCTGCTGTTGACTCACTGAGTCAACTATAGTGCAAATATATTGTTATATGTTGTTGGGGACGTCTCTGCGCTGCTGCCGTCCCCACTCAAGATAATCTCCTGCTGGCCCCACTATGGACTGGACTCTCACACTATTAACTAGATCCACTATGGACTGGACACTCACAATATTATGCTAGATCCACTCGATGTCCATTGCACTGGTTCCCACATCTGTGGTCCCCTCCAAGGTTTATCATTATCATCCCATTGGGTTGAGTTTTTCCTTGCCCTGATGTGGGATCTGAGCCGAGGATGTCGCTGTGGTTTGTGCATCCCTTTGAGACACTTGTGATTTAGGGCTTTATAAGTAAACTTTGATTGATTGATTGATGTGTATTTTCTTCAGTTGAGGCCTTCCATGGATGTCGAAGATCCATGCTGCCAGACAACCACCAAAAGTACCAATAGGTTACCCAACTGTTAGAAAGCCCACTTTTTAATATGTTTTTGTGTATGCTTCACTGATGACACTATTTGGTAAATATTGTTTTGTCCTACTAATTTTGGCGGCTCTTGAACTCACCATAGTGTGGATTGTGACGAAACAGTTTTATATGTAAAATCTTCCACTCCTTTGTCTCATTTTGTCCATCAAATATTTTCTACTGTGCGTGAATGCACAAAGGTGCTCTATGTTGATGTTATTGACTTGTAGGAGTCCTAATTAGGCATATTTGGTCAGTGCATGACTGCAAGCTAAGCAATGCTGAATGTACATATTACATCATTATGCCTCATTTGTAGGTATATTTGAGCTCATTTAATATCCTTTACCCTAAGCCTCTTTGTATATAATTTGGTTTTGCATGATTATGACACATATATATATGTAATATTGGCTGCATCTCGGATAGTTGTTTGTGTGCCATGTTGTTCCAGACCACAGCAAACATTACCTAATTTACCAAAGATTGTAATACATCTATTGTTGTGGGACATGCGCATTCTGCGTCTCCCTCCGCTGCGAGTCCAACCTGAGGACCCGCTGACAGCGCATTCCAGACACGCCCCCGCACTCATCAAGCGGACCGCGCCCACTCTCTGCCGCAGCCGGCCGCATTACACACCTGTGACTGATGACGAAGAGCTGCTTAAGAGACCAGTGGACACAGGGATCCTCGTGGGACATTAGTTCTATACTGACGTTCAGTAAGCTGTAATCCTGCGTTATGCGATCCTGCTCTCCCTGTGATTTTCCCTTTCCATGTTCTCAGTGTGTTTCCTTGTGTCTCCTCCGCAGTGTCCCCCCGTTGCCTGGAGAGAGAGCTGTGCGTCTCTCTTCTACCACTGGACTTTGATTGCCTCCTTCAATCCTCGAACCCCCCGCTTTGGACTCGGATCTCTTGACGCCCCTCTCAGCCCCACGGACCCCCGCTTGTATCCCGGATCACCTGCTTGTTCCCTTGGACGTTCCTTCACTCTCGTCAACACGTTGGTAATGTAGCCGAGTGTCCTGGGTTCGCCTATACAGTGTAGTTATATAATAAAATAATAAACGGGAGACATTAGATCAGGTCCGGTAGTCACCGCTTCTTTAATGTGTACGTCTTTTTAACTCTCTCTCCACAACAACACACACACTACGTCACCACCCCTACGGTAACTCTGAAAGGACAAAACTCCTCCTCACGCTCTGTAAACTTGGGACACCCTGAACTGTTTGTTACATACGTCCCCCCCCCTCAATTAGAAACGTCCCCGTTTCATTACAAACAAAATAGGTAACAAACAAGGGGAAATAGAACAGAGAAGAAAAAAAAAATCCACCATCTTAATGCACACATAAAGTAACAATATTTTATAACTGATCAACAGTATTGCATAGGATAGAACACTGGCCCCTCAAAACGTGCAAAAATCTTGCAGATGCAAAGGAGGTCGCACCACTCGCCCCCTGCGAGATAGTACGGGCCTAAACCCTAAAGAATCCCCCCACAGTCCATTGTCCAACTCCCCGCACTGTGGGACCTGGGGAAGCGGTGAAGCCTCCACAGTAGGCAAGCTCCCAAGTGCTAACGGAGAGGAAGGCACCTCCTGTGCAGGCAAAGGCAACGTGTACGGCTTCAGTCTGTCATGATGCACTACTTGGGCTCGCTCCATCAGGTCCAGAGGGTTGATGATGCGGTATGTCAAGCCCGCTTCCCCTCCAGAGACCAGCACCTGCATCACTCGATACGGGCCCTTCCAGTGTGGCGCCAGTTTAGTACGGCTTTCAGTAGGGTTATTCAGCCACACCAACCCGCCCTCTTTGTGTGCCCGATGACAGCTCTTTTCGTTATAATACAGTCTCTGTCTCTCATGAGCCTCCACTGAATTAAGCCTGGCTGCACTGAAGGCCGACTCCAGCCGTTCAGCCATAACTGACACATAGTCCGTCAGGATACCAGAGCCCCGAGAATCCAGGACACTAGAGGGCAGCAATGTCTCTGCAGGAACCCGGGCCTCACGCCCGTGCATGAGGTAAAAGGGGGTGAACTGGGTGCTGGCGTGCTTAGACGTGTTGTATGCAAAGGCGACCTGCTTCATATATGTGTCCCACTCACCCCCGTGAGAAATCAACATTTTAGCTAACTGGTCGATCAAAGTCCGATTATGACGCTCCACCATGCCATCAGATTTGGGATTATAGGCAGTGGTGCGTGTATTTTTTATTCCAAGCAACTGGCACAGCCTCTGGGTGACTTCTGCTTCGAACTGGCGACCCTGATCGCTATGCAGGATTTCGGGGACACCCTGCACCAAAACATAGTCCTCAAACAGGCAGCGAGCGACAGTGTGAGCTGTTTGGTTGGGCAGTGCATACAGTGTAACAAACTTAGTGAAGTAGTCCTCCACCACTAGAACATATCTGTTCCCCTGTGACGTTAAGGGCAACTCCAAAATGTCCATGGCCACCCTCTGGAGGGGGCGACAAACTTGGGATCCCCCCATGGGAGCCCTTGGCCCGGGGACCGGGCACCGGCGGGGCTGACACGCTCTGCACTGCTCACACCACCGCCGGATGTCTCTCAGCATGAAGGGCCAGTAGTAAGATTGCCGGGCCTTTTCCCACACACGTCCCGCGGAAAAATGGGCAGCGGCCGGCCCCCCATGTAACTGTTGTAGAAGCTCCGGCACTATGGAGGCGGGAACCACAACTTGAATTTGCGGCTCTCCCACGGTTGCAGGCGGTGACGTACGACACAACAATCCCTCCTTAACTGACAGCCGGTGAAACTCAGTCCATAAATTCCTTACCCCAGCGGAAGACCCGCGGGGGAGCACGCGAGGCCGATGGGGAACGCCCTGTTCCAGCCAAGCCAGCACCGTAAAAATGTCTGTGTCCTGACGCTGTAGTGACTGCAACTCTCCCTCAGCACCACAAAGAGAATATCGAGAAGCCAGGTCTGCCTGCTCTCCGTCTGCGGACGGGCAGCCATCCGATGCCCCCACGGAAGCCACCGTGTGCAATCCTGCTGCTGTAGCGTCTAGCTCCACGTGATCAGGGGTTGCCGGCCGACGGGACAGTGCGTCAGCGTTTTTATGGCGGGAGCCATCTTTGTGCACCATGGTCCAGTCGAACGGATCCTGCTCCAGCACCCACCTGCTTCTTCGTCCGGTGGGGTCATTATCAATAGCCATGTGTCTGAGACCCAAAAGAGGGCGATGGTTAGTGATGATGGAGAACGCCGACATCCCCACATAGTGTTTAAATTCACGCACCGCCCACACGACAGCCCATAGTTCTCTGTCAAACGTAGACCATCTTTTCTTCGTGTGTGTGAGGGCCTGGCTGGCGTAGGCTACTACTCTCTCCCGACCACCATCCTCCTGGGCCAGCACTGCTCCAACAGCATCCTTAGAAGCGTCCGTGTACACTTTAAAAGGAAGGGAAAAGTTAGGCAGTGTAACCACTGGTGAGGAGGTGAGTACTTGCTTGAGGTGAGTGAAAGCAGCATCGCAGTCAGCTGACCATTCAAAGGGTACATTTTTCCCTGCCGGGTGATTCAGTGGTGCAGCATGTTGTGAAAAATTACTCACAAATATCCTATAATAGGAGCGCAGGCCCACAAAGGCCCTGACCTCTGAGGGGGTACGGGGGGTTGGCCATGTTCTCACCTTATCAGTGTTTCTTGGGTCGGGCAGAAGACCACATCTAGAGACCACATGGCCGAGAAATACCACGTGGTCCCGGGCAAAGTGGCACTTTCTGGGATTTAGCTTTATACCCGCTAACTGAATTCTGGACAGGACTTCCTCCAGGTGTACGAGGTGGTCCTCGAAGGTACGGCTATAAATTAATATATCGTCCAAGTACACCATACAAATGTGCCATGGCAGACCCCTCAAGATGAGCTCCATCATGCGCTTAAAGGTGGCCGGAGAGTTCGTCAGACCCATAGGCATGGCCCGCCACTGATACAAGCCTCTGCCGGTAGTGAACGCTGTTTTCTCTCGGTCCTCCTCAGCTACTTCAACCTGCCAGTAGCCATTTGAAAAGTCAAGTGTGCTGAACCAGACGGAACCAGCCAGCGCGTCCAGGCTATCATCCAATCAGGGGAGGGGGTGTGAGTCTTTAATGGTCACTGCGTTGAGCCGACGATAGTCGATGCAGAACCTCCATTGACCCCCTTTCTTCCTCACTAGCACCACAGGGGATGCCCAGGGACTGCAGCTCTCTTCCACCACTCCGTCCGCCAGCAACTCAGCCACCTGACGTTCAATCTCTGCACGTTTTTCAGGAGATGCACGGTAAGCGCGTTGCTTGATGGGGTTGTGGTCTCCAGTTCGGATTTGGTGTTTGACTTGGGTGCACTTGCCCGTGTTTTTCCCTGACACGTTGAACACATCCATGAACTCCTGTAGCAGTCCCACCAGCTCAGCTCTTTGCTCTGTGGAAATAGGAGACTCCTCCAAGGAGATAAGACCTGCAGGAGCTGTCGGGGTGGCTGTACTACAGATAGGGGCACATGGGGGTATTAAAATGTCACTTTCTGCCACCGGGTAAAATTCCCCCAGGCGCAGCCCCCGTTTAAGTTCCACCGCCTCCCCTGTAGGGTTGAGGATGCGGACCAGAGTCACCCCGCCCCTCACAGTGTTCACTGAATGGGCCACTATTAGTCCTGTTGTTTCTGGAATGTTAGGCTCCAGATAACCCTCAAAGTTTGTGATAAGTCGGCCCGTCACCGCGGACGAGAGAATGTCCAGCGGCACTAAAGTCTCGCTTAACGGGGGAATGATTCGGACATCAGCTAGAGACACGTTACAACATTGTGGGACTAATTCCTGTTCCCAGAGCAGGGGGACAGTAATGTCCCATAATTGTAAAACACCCCTTCTTAAGTCCAGTAATGCATGATTTCTGCTTCGAAAATCCAGTCCGAGCAAGACACACTGGGTGGATTCTCTCATTACATAAAAGGTGTGCTGCCAGCATGTAGGGCCCAGACGGAAGGTGACCTCAATAGTACCCAGTGTGTCCAGCATCTGTCTATTCACTGCACGTGTATCAACATAGTTCCTTTTCAGGGGTCTGTTTCTCAGTGCCGGGACTGACTTGCGGAAATCAGCACTAATTAGTGACACAGTGGCCCCTGAATCGAATAACATGAAGGCCTCTGTACCTTCAACCACACCCCTTACAAAAGAAGTTGGATTGTTATTACCTTTCATGGTAGTAGTGTCATTGAAAAACTCTTGACATACGGGGCCCTCAGTCCGAGTGGCTGGTGTTTGGGGCACAACACCAGCTACTGACCGTTTCCCTGATGGTTGACGTCTGTATTACGCTCCTGTGGCAGAAAATGCACGCCACGTCTCCTGGGCTCTTCTTCACGTCGGGCGCGCCAGCCCGGACTAGGGCTCCTGCCTCCCGGCAGCCTAGTGGGGTCCGAGCGATAACCCCGTGACCCCGTGACGGGAAGCCCCCTTGGGACGGGAACTGGTCCCGATCGGGGGAGCGGCCACGGTGTCCCTCTCTGTTGAATCTCAGCTGGCATCCTCTTTCTCCGCAGTTACAGCTACAGTGCCCCCCCGAAGACGAACGGGGCCTCTGTCCCCTCGTGTCCATGCTGCGCGCTTTCAGTCTTTGGTTTTCCTCATACATCTCTTTTATTTCACTTTTCATGGCATACATTTCCTCTGTTAATTTCTCCACGGCCCTCTGCAGGCTGTCAGACGTTGGCACAGACTGCACAGAGGGGCCCACTGCAGTGTAGGTACTCAAACAGTCTCTCTGTAGAGCCACTCTGGCATTCTCACATCGCTCCGCCACTTGCAGAGCCTCCTCCAGGTCAGTCGCTCCCAGCTCAAGACACTTGGCCTTCAACGCCGGGTCTAGACCGGCCAGAAAGCGCCGAAACTTCTCCTCTCTCTGCGCGATGGCTCCATAATCCGGGAACGCCTCTGTGACTAGCCGGCTCACGTCTGCAGCAAAGACCTCCAAGCTCTCCCCTGGAGCACGCACCCGAGCAGATAGGCTTGCCCGGAAGCGTTCCATTAATTGTCTTTGCCCAAAAGCTGCCCCCAGTCTCTCTTTCACTGCAGCATAGTCTGATTTAGTCCCATCCGGGAGACTGTCCCACAGCAGAAAAGCTGACTTACTGAGACGAGTCGGGAGAATCCTCACTAGCTCCTCATCGCAGCCGCGGCCGGCTCCCGCCGTCGCGCTAACGGCTACTTCCAACTGCCTTGCCCAGCTGAGAAAACTCTGGCTCCCGTCACCGCTGAAAGGGGCGGGTAAATCCACTTTGACATTCATGGCTTGTGAGTGTCTATCAAACAAGCTGCCGGGCTTGAAAGGATCCTCGTCGCCACACCACATGTCCGAAAAAAAAATAGCCGGGAAGCTTAGCAGCTAACTATACTGGTGCAGCTAACTGTGAACTCACGTGTCCTGTGTAAAACTTTTTTTTTTCCAACGCAGCGGTTAAAATGATCTCACCGCTGCCACCAATGTAGCCGAGTGTCCTGGGTTCGCCTATACAGTGTAGTTATATAATAAAATAATAAACGGGAGACATTAGATCAGGTCCGGTAGTCACCGCTTCTTTAATGTGTACCTCTTTTTAACTCTCTCTCCACAACAACACGCACATTACGTCACCACCCCTACGGCAACTCTGAAAGGACAAAACTCCTCCTCACGCTCTGTAAACTTGGGACACCCTGAACTGTTTGTTACAGTAACACACACTCCAGTTAACTTACACACATAGCCTCACACCACATACACTTTTGAATCTATAGTTCACATTCCATTCCCTTAGTTTGTTTTCTATTGTTTGATTATTATAGATATGTGATTTAACATTTATATATATATATATTAAATCTCTGTACACTACTGCCACCTGGTGTCAGTTTGCCGTCACGTCCTTAGTAAACCATAACATCTATAAAAAGAAGACAGCCTGCCTTTTCCTTTAACTTTGAAACACACATCTATACCTTTTGCCATTAAAAGCCAGTGATTTCCAGGTGTTATCTCACCTTCTGAGTAGCCTCTGATTTACTAATAGTTACAAATGTTGTAAAAATGTGTAGAATAAATATTACATTTCAACATTTCTGTCAACGAAGATTTGCTTCAGCCTGCGACACAGTCATTTTGATAGCAGGCTATTTAAGCAAATATAGACACTTACATAATGTGTTGCCTTCATTATAGGTTTTATATAGGGCTTTTCATTTATTGGGGCTACAGACGGATTTTTTTATTTTTTTTATTTTTGGTCCAATATCAATCAATCAATCAATCAATGTTTACTTATATAGCCCTAAATCACTAGTGTCTCAAAGGGCTGCACAAACCACTACGACATCCTTGGTAGGCCCACATAAGGGCAAGGAAAACTCA